>NC_048590.1:40884440-41049440 GCF_013265735.2 Oncorhynchus mykiss
AATGGTGACATAACAGTGGATCTATTTAACATGTTGTGACCGGGCTCTACTTTACTCTCAACCCTTTAATGGTGACATAACAGTGGATCTATTTAACATGTTGTGACCAGGCTCTACTTTACTCTCAACCCTTTAATGGTGACATAACAGTGGATCTATTTAACATGTTGTGACTGGGCTCTACTTTACTCTCAACCCTTTAATGGTGACATAACAGTGGATCTATTTAACATGTTGTGACCGGGCTCTACTTTACTCTCAACCCTTTAATGGTGACATAACAGTGGATTCATTTAACATGTTGTGACCGGGCTCTACTTTACTCTCAACCCTTTAATGGTGACATAACAGTGGATCTATTTAACATGTTGTGACTGGGCTCTACTTTACTCTCAACCCTTTAATGGTGACATAACAGTGGATCTATTTAACATGTTGTGACTGGGCTCTACTTTACTCTCAACCCTTTAATGGTGACATAACAGTGGATCTATTTAACATGTTGTGACCGGGCTCTACTTTACTCTCAACCCTTTAATGGTGACATAACAGTGGATCTATTTAACATGTTGTGACTGGGCTCTACTTTACTCTCAACCCTTTAATGGTGACATAACAGTGGATCTATTTAACATGTTGTGACCGGGCTCTACTTTACTCTCAACCCTTTAATGGTGACATAACAGTGGATCTATTTAACATGTTGTGACCGGGCTCTACTTTACTCTCAACCCTTTAATGGTGACATAACAGTGGATCTATTTAACATGTTGTGACCGGGCTCTACTTTACTCTCAACCCTTTAATGGTGACATAACAGTGGATCTATTTAACATGTTGTGACTGGGCTCTACTTTACTCTCAACCCTTTAATGGTGACATAACAGTGGATCTATTTAACATGTTGTGACCGGGCTCTACTTTACTCTCAACCCTTTAATGGTGACATAACAGTGGATCTATTTAACATGTTGTGACCGGGCTCTACTTTACTCTCAACCCTTTAATGGTGACATAACAGTGGATCTATTTAACATGTTGTGACCGGGCTCTACTTTACTCTCAACCCTTTAATGGTGACATAACAGTGGATCTATTTAACATGTTGTGACTGGGCTCTACTTTACTCTCAACCCTTTAATGGTGACATAACAGTGGATCTATTTAACATGTTGTGACCGGGCTCTACTTTACTCTCAACCCTTTAATGGTGACATAACAGTGGATCTATTTAACATGTTGTGACCAGGCTCTACTTTACTCTCAACCCTTTAATGGTGACATAACAGTGGATCTATTTAACATGTTGTGACTGGGCTCTACTTTACTCTCAACCCTTTAATGGTGACATAACAGTGGATCTATTTAACATGTTGTGACCGGGCTCTACTTTACTCTCAACCCTTTAATGGTGACATAACAGTGGATTCATTTAACATGTTGTGACCGGGCTCTACTTTACTCTCAACCCTTTAATGGTGACATAACAGTGGATCTATTTAACATGTTGTGACCGGGCTCTACTTTACTCTCAACCCTTTAATGGTGACATAACAGTGGATCTATTTAACATGTTGTGACTGGGCTCTACTTTACTCTCAACCCTTTAATGGTGACATAACAGTGGATCTATTTAACATGTTGTGACCGGGCTCTACTTTACTCTCAACCCTTTAATGGTGACATAACAGTGGATCTATTTAACATGTTGTGACTGGGCTCTACTTTACTCTCAACCCTTTAATGGTGACATAACAGTGGATCTATTTAACATGTTGTGACCGGGCTCTACTTTACTCTCAACCCTTTAATGGTGACATAACAGTGGATCTATTTAACATGTTGTGACCAGGCTCTACTTTACTCTCAATCCTTTAATGGTGACATAACAGTGGATCCATTTAACATTTTGCATAACAATTAACAGTTAGGATGAAAGATGCTATAACAGGTAGCAAAACATTAGTGTAACTCCTCCTTATGACCCAGTGAGAGGAGATAAGAGCAGAACAATGTTTATGTACTTCATTAATCCATCTAATCAACAAGTTAACATCACATTTACACTTGTTTACATTACACGTGTTTAATTAGATCCTTGATTAAAGATGGTCAGAGATGATTGATTATCATCATTATTAATGATGAATTTGTTTGGATATTATCTCTGGATTAATTATAGTTGTAAATATTTGTTTATTTGATTTGGTCCTTGACAAGAGCATGTCGGTCTGCACATCCGTGACTGTGTAAACACTAGAATTAATTACAAGTCTATTGAAAGCCCCATTTGATCTACTGGAACATGATTGGTGTTGTCATTGAGGTTTATTTGATTAGTTCTATGAGTCATAGTTCATTCTATGTCTATCTATTTCTATCTCTGGTGAAACTCACGATCAAGCCCTCAGTATACCCCATCTCTCTATCTCTCTCTGTCTCTCTCTCTGTCTCTCTGTCTCTCTCTCTCTCTGTCTCCCTGTCTCCCTCTCTCTCTCTGTCTCGCTCTCTCTGTCTCGATTTCTCTCTCTCTTTCTCTCTCGCTTTCTCTCTCTCTCTCTCTCTGTCTCTCTGTCTCTCTCGCTTTCTCTCTCTGTCTCTCTCTCTCTCTCTCTGTCTCTCTCTCTCTGTCTCGCTCTCTCTGTCTCGCTGTCTCTCTGTCTCTCTCTGTCTCTCTCTCTCTCTCTCTGTCTCTCGCTTTCTCTCTCTCTTTGTCTCGCTCTCTCTATGTCTGTCTCGCTCTCTCTCTCGCTTTCTCTCTCTCTCTCTCTCTCTCTCTCTCGCTCTCTCTCTCAGACATGTTCAAATTAACACAGGTACAGAGTTTTCCAGCCGAGAGGAGTAGATTAGACAGATCAGGGTAGAAGAGGAGAATAGACAGAACAGGGTAGAGGAGGAGAATAGACAGATCAGGGTAGTAGAGGAGAATAGACAGAACAGGGTAGTAGAGGAGAATAGACAGATCAGGGTAGAAGAGGAGAATAGACAGATCAGGGTAGTAGAGGAGAATAGACAGATCAGGGTAGAAGAGGAGAATAGAAAGATCAGGGTAGTAGAGGAGAATAGACAGATCAGGGTAGTAGAGGAGAATAGACAGATCAGGGTAGAAGAGGAGAATAGACATATCAGGGTAGAAGAGGAGAATAGACAGATCAGGGTAGTAGAGGAGAATAGACAGATCAGGGTAGGAGATAAGAATAGACAGATCAGGGTAGAGAAGGAGAATAGACAGATCAGGGTAGAGGAGGAGAATAGACAGACCAGGGTAGTAGAGGAGAATAGACATATCAGGGTAGGAGATAAGAATAGACAGATCAGGGTAGAGAAGGAGAATAGACAGATCAGGGTAGAGGAGGAGAATAGACAGACCAGGGTAGAGGAGGAGAATAGACAGATCAGGGTAGAGGAGAATAGACAGATCAGGGTAGAGGAGGAGAATAGACAGATCAGGGTAGAGGAGGAGAATAGACAGATCAGGGTAGTAGAGGAGAATAGACAGATCAGGGTAGTAGAGGAGAATAGACAGATCAGGGTAGTAGAGGAGAATAGACAGATCAGGGTAGAGAAGGAGAATAGACAGATCAGGGTAGAGGAGGAGAATAGACAGATCAGGGTAGTAGAGGAGAATAGACAGATCAGGGTAGAGGAGGAGAATAGACAGATCAGGGTAGAAGAGGAGACTAGACAGATCAGGGTAGAGGAGGAGAATAGACAGATCAGGGTAGAGGAGGAGAATAGACAGATCAGGGTAGAGGAGTAGATTAGACAGATCAGGGTAGAGGAGGAGAATAGACAGATCAGGGTAGTAGAGGAGAATAGACAGATCAGGGTAGAGGAGGAGAATAGACAGATCAGGGTAGAAGAGGAGAATAGACAGATCAGGGTAGAGGAGGATAATAGACAGATCAGGGTAGAAGAGGAGAATAGACAGATCATGGTAGAGGAGGAGAATAGACAGATCAGGGTAGAGGAGGAGAATAGACAGATCATGGTAGAGGAGGAGAATAGACAGATCAGGGTAGGAGATAAGAATAGACAGATCAGGGTAGAGAAGGAGAATAGACAGATCAGGGTAGAGGAGGAGAATAGACAGACCAGGGTAGTAGAGGAGAATAGACAGATCAGGGTAGGAGATAAGAATAGACAGATAAGGGTAGAGAAGGAGAATAGACAGATCAGGGTAGAGGAGGAGAATAGACAGACCAGGGTAGAGGAGGAGAATAGACAGATCAGGGTAGAGGAGGAGAATAGATAGATCAGGGTAGAGGAGAATGGACAGATCAGGGTAGAGGAGAATGGACAGATCAGGGTAGAGGGGGAGAATAGACAGATCAGGGTAGAGGAGGAGAATAGACAGATCAGGACGAGCACAGGAGGAGAATAGACAGATCAGGGTAGAAGAGGAGAATAGACAGATCAGGGTAGAGGAGGAGAATAGACAGATCAGGGTAGAGGAGGAGAATAGACAGATCAGGGTAGAGGAGGAGAATAGATAGATCAGGGTAGTAGAGGAGAATAGACAGATCAGGGTAGTAGAGGATAATAGACAGATCAGGGTAGAGGAGAATGGACAGATCAGGGTAGAGGAGGAGAATAGACAGATCAGGGTAGAGGAGGAGAATAGACAGATCAGGACGAGGACAGGAGGAGAATAGACAGATCAGGGTAGAAGAGGAGAATAGACAGATCAGGGTAGAGGTGGATAATAGACAGATCAGGGTAGAGGAGGAGAATAGACAGATCAGGGTAGAGGAGGAGAATAGACAGATCAGGGTAGAGGAGGAGAATAGATAGATCAGGGTAGTAGAGGAGAATAGACAGATCAGGGTAGAGGAGGAGAATAGACAGATCATGGTAGAGGAGAAGAATAGACAGATAAGGGTAGTAGAGGCGAATAGACAGATCAGGGTAGAGGAGAATAGACAGATCAGGGTAGTAGAGGAGAATAGACAGATCAGGGTAGAGGAGAATAGACAGATCAGGGTAGTAGAGGAGAATAGACAGATCAGGGTAGTAGAGGAGAATAGACAGATCAGGGTAGAGGAGGAGAATAGACAGATAAGGGTAGAGGAGGAGAATAGACAGATCAGGTTAGAGGAGGAGAATAGACAGATCAGGGTAGAGGAGGAGAATAGACAGATCAGGGTAGAGGAGGAGAATAGACAGATCAGGGTAGAAGAGGAGAATAGACAGATCAGGGTAGTAGAGGAGAATAGACAGATCAGGGTAGAGGAGGAGAATAGACAGATCAGGGTAGAGGAGAATAGACAGATCAGGGTAGAGGAGGAGAATAGACAGATCAGGGTAGAGGAGGAGAATAGACAGATCAGGGTAGAGGAGAATAGACAGATCAGGGTAGAGGAGGAGAATAGACAGATCAGGGTAGAGGAGGAGAATAGACAGATCAGGGTAGAGGAGGAGAATAGACAGATCAGGGTAGTAGAGGAGAATAGACAGATCAGGGTAGAGGAGAATAGACAGATCAGGGTAGAGGAGGAGAATAGACAGATCAGGGTAGAAGAGGAGAATAGACAGATCAGGGTAGTGGAGGAGAATAGACAGATCAGGGTAGGAGATAAGAATAGACAGATCAGGGTAGAGGAGGAGAATAGACAGACCAGGGTAGTAGAGGAGAATAGACATATCAGGGTAGGAAATAAGAATAGACAGATCAGGGTAGAGAAGGAGAATAGACAGATCAGGGTAGAGGAGGAGAATAGACAGACCAGGGTAGAGGAGGAGAATAGACAGATCAGGGTAGAGGAGAATAGACAGATCAGGGTAGAGGAGGAGAATAGACAGATCAGGGTAGAGGAGGAGAATAGACAGATCAGGGTAGTAGAGGAGAATAGACAGATCAGGGTAGTAGAGGAGAATAGACAGATCAGGGTAGAGAAGGAGAATAGACAGATCAGGGTAGTAGAGGAGAATATACAGATCAGGGTAGAGGAGGAGAATAGACAGATCAGGGTAGAAGAGGAGAATAGACAGATCAGGGTAGAAGAGGAGAATAGACAGATCAGGGTAGAGGAGGAGAATAGACAGATCAGGGTAGTAGAGGAGAATAGACAGATCAGGGTAGAGGAGGAGAATAGACAGATCAGGATAGAGGAGGAGAATAGACAGATCAGGGTAGAGGAGAACAGACAGATCAGGGTAGAGGAGGAGAATAGACAGATCAGGGTAGAGGAGGAGAATAGACAGATCAGGGTAGAGGAGGAGAATAGACAGATCAGGGTAGTAGAGGAGAATAGACAGATCAGGGTAGAGAAGAATAGACAGATCAGGGTAGAGGAGGAGAATAGACAGATCAGGGTAGAAGAGGAGAATAGACAGATCAGGGTAGTGGAGGAGAATAGACAGATCAGGGTAGGAGATAAGAGTAGACAGATCAGGGTAGAGAAGGAGAATAGACAGATCAGGGTAGAGGAGGAGAATAGACAGACCAGGGTAGTAGAGGAGAATAGACATATCAGGGTAGGAGATAAGAATAGACAGATCAGGGTAGAGAAGGAGAATAGACAGATCAGGGTAGAGGAGGAGAATAGACAGACCAGGGTAGAGGAGGAGAATATACAGATCAGGGTAGAGGAGAATAGACAGATCAGGGTAGAGGAGGCGAAGTGACAGATCAGGGTAGAGGAGGAGAATAGACAGATCAGGGTAGTGGAGGAGAATAGACAGATCAGGGTAGGAGATAAGAATAGACAGATCAGGGTAGAGAAGGAGTATAGACAGATCAGGGTAGAGGAGGAGAATAGACAGATCAGGGTAGTAGAGGAGAATAGACAGATCAGGGTAGAGGAGGAGAATAGACAGATCAGGGTAAAGGAGGAGAATAGACAGATCAGGGTAGTAGAGGATAATAGACAGATCAGGGTAGAGGAGGAGAATAGACAGATCAGGGTAGAGGAGGAGAATAGACAGATCAGGGTAGATGAGAATAGACAGATCAGGGTAGAGGAGGAGAATAGACAGATCAGGGTAGATGAGAATAGACAGATCAGGGTAGAGGAGGAGAATAGACAGATCAGGGTAGAGGAGGAGAATAGACAGATCAGGGTAGTAGAGGAGAATAGACAGATCAGGGTAGAGGAGAATAGACAGATCAGGGTAGAGGAGGAGAATAGACAGATCAGGGTAGAAGAGGAGAATAGACAGATCAGGGTAGTGGAGGAGAATAGACAGATCAGGGTAGGAGATAAGAATAGACAGATCAGGGTAGAGGAGGAGAATAGACAGATCAGGGTAGAGGAGGAGAATAGACATATCAGGGTAGAAGAGGAGAATAGACAGATCAGGGTAGAGGAGGAGAATAGACAGTTCAGGGTAGTAGAGGAGAATAGACAGATCAGGGTAGAGGAGGAGAATAGACAGATCAGGGTAGAGGAGGAGAATAGACAGATCAGGGTAGAGGAGAATAGACAGATCAGGGTAGAGGAGGAGAATAGACAGATCAGGGTAGTAGAGGAGAATAGACAGATCAGGGTAGAGGAGGAGAATAGACAGATCAAAGTAGTAGAGGAGAATAGACAGATCAGGGTAGAGGAGGAGAATAGACAGATCAGGGTAGAGGAGGAGAATAGACAGATCAGGGTAGAAGAGGAGAATAGACAGATCAGGGTAGTGGAGGAGAATAGACAGATCAGGGTAGGAGATAAGAATAGACAGATCAGGGTAGAGAAGGAGAATAGACAGATCAGGGTAGAGGAGGAGAATAGACAGACCAGGGTAGTAGAGGAGAATAGACATATCAGGGTAGGAGATAAGAATAGACAGATCAGGGTAGAGAAGGAGAATAGACAGATCAGGGTAGAGGAGGAGAATAGATAGAGCAGGGTAGAAGAGGGGAACAGACACATCAGGGTAGAGGAGAATAGACAGATCAGGGTAGAGGAGGAGAATAGACAGATCAGGGTAGAGGAGGAGAATAGACAGATCAGGGTAGTGGAGGAGAATAGACAGATCAGGGTAGGAGATAAGAATAGACAGATCAGGGTAGAGAAGGAGAATAGACAGATCAGGGTAGAGGAGGAGAATAGACAGATCAGGGTAGTAGAGGAGAATAGACAGATCAGGGTAGAGGAGGAGAATAGACAGATCAGGGTAGAAGAGGAGAATAGACAGATCAGGGTAGAGGAGGAGAATAGACAGATCAGGGTAGAGGAGGAGAATAGACAGATCAGGGTAGAGGAGTAGATTAGACAGATCAGGGTAGAGGAGGAGAATAGACAGATCAGGGTAGTAGAGGAGAATAGACAGATCAGGGTAGAGGAGGAGAATAGACAGATCAGGGTAGAAGAGGAGAATAGACAGATCAGGGTAGAGGAGGAGAATAGACAGATCAGGGTAGAAGAGGAGAATAGACAGATCATGGTAGAGGAGGAGAATAGACAGATCAGGGTAGAGGAGGAGAATAGACAGATCATGGTAGAGGAGGAGAATAGACAGATCAGGGTAGGAGAGGAGAATAGACAGATCAGGGTAGAGAAGGAGAATAGACAGATCAGGGTAGAGGAGGAGAATAGACAGACCAGGGTAGTAGAGGAGAATAGACAGATCAGGGTAGGAGATAAGAATAGACAGATCAGGGTAGAGGAGGAGAAAAGACAGACCAGGGTAGAGGAGGAGAATAGACAGATCAGGGTAGGAGATAAGAATAGACAGACCAGGGTAGTAGAGGATAATAGACAGACCAGGGTAGAGGAGGAGAATAGACAGATCAGGGTAGAGGAGGAGAATAGACAGACCAGGGTAGTAGAGGAGAATAGACAGATCAGGGTAGAGGAGGAGAATAGACAGACCAGGGAAGTAGAGGAGAATAGACAGATCAGGGTAGGAGATAAGAATAGACAGATCAGGGTAGAGAAGGAGAATAGACAGATCAGGGTAGAGGAGGAGAATAGACAGATCAGGGTAGTAGAGGAGAATAGACAGATCAGGGTAGAGGAGGAGAATAGACAGATCAGGGTAGAGGAGGAGAATAGACAGATCAGGGTAGAGGAGGAGAATATACAGATCAGGGTAGTAGAGGAGAATAGACAGATCAGGGTAGAAGAGGAGAATAGACAGATCAGGGTAGAGGAGGAGAATAGACAGATCAGGGTAGAGGAGGAGAATAGACAGATCAGGGTAGAGAAGGAGAATAGACAGATCAGGGTAGTAGAGGAGAATAGACAGATCAGGGTAGAGGAGGAGAATAGACAGATCATGGTAGAGGAGGAGAATAGACAGATCAGTGTAGAGGAGGAGAATAGACAGATCAGGGTATAAGAGGAGAATAGACAGATCAGGGTAGAGGAGGAGAATAGACAGACCAGGGTAGAGGAGGAGAATAGACAGATCAGGGTAGAGGAGTAGAATAGACAGATCAGGGTAGAGGAGGAGAATAGACAGATCAGGGTAGAGGAGGAGAATAGACAGACCAGGGTAGAGGAGGAGATTAGACAGATCAGGGTAGAGGAGGAGATTAGACAGATCAGGGTAGAGGAGAATAGACAGATCAGGGTAGAAGAGGAGAATAGACAGATCAGGGTAGAGGAGGCGAATAGACAGATCAGGGTAGTAGAGGAGAATAGACAGATCAGGGAAGAGGAGGAGAATAGACAGATCAGGGTAGAGGAGGGGAATAGACAGATCAGGGTAGTAGAGGAGAATAGACAGATCAGGGTAGAGGAGGAGATTAGACAGATCAGGGTAGAGGAGGCGAATAGACAGATCAGGGTAGAGGAGGAGAATAGACAGATCAGGGTAGAGGAGGAGAATAGACAGACCAGGGTAGAGGAGGAGAATAGACAGATCAGGGTAGAGGAGTAGAAAAGACAGATCAGGGTAGAGGAGGAGAATAGACAGATCAGGGTAGAGGAGGAGAATAGACAGACCAGGGTAGAGGAGGAGATTAGACAGATCAGGGTAGAGGAGGAGATTAGATAGATCAGGGTAGAGGAGAATAGACAGATCAGGGTAGAAGAGGAGAATAGACAGATCAGGGTAGAGGAGGCGAATAGACAGATTAGGGTAGTAGAGGAGAATAGACAGATCAGGGTAGAGGAGGAGAATAGACAGATCAGGGTAGAGGAGGAGAATAGACAGATCAGTGTAGAGGAGGAGAATAGACAGATCAGGGTAGAGGAGGAGAATAGA
Source organism: Oncorhynchus mykiss (assembly GCF_013265735.2). Taxonomy (NCBI): domain Eukaryota; kingdom Metazoa; phylum Chordata; class Actinopteri; order Salmoniformes; family Salmonidae; genus Oncorhynchus; species Oncorhynchus mykiss. The sequence goes on from NC_048590.1 coordinate 40,894,584, forward strand.
CAGATCAGGGTAGAGGAGGAGAATAGACAGATCAGGGTAGAGGAGGAGAATAGACAGATCAGGGTAGTAGAGGAGAATAGACAGATCAGGTTAGAAGAGGAGAATAGACAGATCAGGGTAGAGGAGGAGAATAGACAGATCAGGGTAGAGGAGGAGAATAGACAGATCAGGGTAGAGGAGGAGAATAGACAGATCAGGGTAGTAGAGGAGAATAGACAGATCAGGGTAGAGGAGGAGAATAGACAGATCATGGTAGAGGAGGAGAATAGACAGATCAGTGTAGAGGAGGAGAATAGACAGATCAGGGTAGAGGAGGAGAATAGACAGATCAGGGTAGTAGAGGAGAATAGACAGATCAGGGTAGAGGAGGAGATTAGACAGATCAGGGTAGAGGAGGAGATTAGACAGATCAGGGTAGAGGAGAATAGACAGATCAGGGTAGAGGAGGAGAATAGACAGATCAGGGTAGTAGAATAGAATAGACAGATCAGGGTAGAGGAGGAGAATAGACAGATCAGGGTAGAGGAGGAGAAAAGACAGATCAGTGTAGAGGAGGAGAATAGACAGACCAGGGTAGAGGAGGAGAATAGACAGATCAGGGTAGAGGAGGAGAATAGACAGACCAGGGTAGTAGAGGAGAATAGACAGATCAGGGTAGAGGAGGAGAATAGACAGACCAGGGTAGTAGAGGAGAATAGACAGATCAGGGTAGGAGATAAGAATAGACAGATCAGGGTAGAGAAGGAGAATAGACAGATCAGGGTAGAGGAGGAGAATAGACAGATCAGGGTAGTAGAGGAGAATAGACAGATCAGGGTAGAGGAGGAGAATAGACAGATCAGGGTAGAGGAGGAGAATAGACAGATCAGGGTAGAGGAGGAGAATAGACAGACCAGGGTAGTAGAGGAGAATAGACAGATCAGGGTAGGAGATAAGAATAGACAGATCAGGGTAGAGGAGGAGAAAAGACAGACCAGGGTAGAGGAGGAGAATAGACAGATCAGGGTAGGAGATAAGAATAGACAGACCAGGGTAGTAGAGGATAATAGACAGACCAGGGTAGAGGAGGAGAATAGACAGATCAGGGTAGAGGAGGAGAATAGACAGACCAGGGTAGTAGAGGAGAATAGACAGATCAGGGTAGAGGAGGAGAATAGACAGACCAGGGAAGTAGAGGAGAATAGACAGATCAGGGTAGGAGATAAGAATAGACAGATCAGGGTAGAGAAGGAGAATAGACAGATCAGGGTAGAGGAGGAGAATAGACAGATCAGGGTAGTAGAGGAGAATAGACAGATCAGGGTAGAGGAGGAGAATAGACAGATCAGGGTAGAGGAGGAGAATAGACAGATCAGGGTAGAGGAGGAGAATATACAGATCAGGGTAGTAGAGGAGAATAGACAGATCAGGGTAGAAGAGGAGAATAGACAGATCAGGGTAGAGGAGGAGAATAGACAGATCAGGGTAGAGGAGGAGAATAGACAGATCAGGGTAGAGAAGGAGAATAGACAGATCAGGGTAGTAGAGGAGAATAGACAGATCAGGGTAGAGGAGGAGAATAGACAGATCATGGTAGAGGAGGATAATAGACAGATCAGTGTAGAGGAGGAGAATAGACAGATCAGGGTATAAGAGGAGAATAGACAGATCAGGGTAGAGGAGGAGAATAGACAGACCAGGGTAGAGGAGGAGAATAGACAGATCAGGGTAGAGGAGTAGAATAGACAGATCAGGGTAGAGGAGGAGAATAGACAGATCAGGGTAGAGGAGGAGAATAGACAGACCAGGGTAGAGGAGGAGATTAGACAGATCAGGGTAGAGGAGGAGATTAGACAGATCAGGGTAGAGGAGAATAGACAGATCAGGGTAGAAGAGGAGAATAGACAGATCAGGGTAGAGGAGGCGAATAGACAGATCAGGGTAGTAGAGGAGAATAGACAGATTAGGGAAGAGGAGGAGAATAGACAGATCAGGGTAGAGGAGGGGAATAGACAGATCAGGGTAGTAGAGGAGAATAGACAGATCAGGGTAGAGGAGGAGATTAGACAGATCAGGGTAGAGGAGGCGAATAGACAGATCAGGGTAGAGGAGGAGAATAGACAGATCAGGGTAGAGGAGGAGAATAGACAGACCAGGGTAGAGGAGGAGAATAGACAGATCAGGGTAGAGGAGTAGAAAAGACAGATCAGGGTAGAGGAGGAGAATAGACAGATCAGGGTAGAGGAGGAGAATAGACAGACCAGGGTAGAGGAGGAGATTAGACAGATCAGGGTAGAGGAGGAGATTAGATAGATCAGGGTAGAGGAGAATAGACAGATCAGGGTAGAAGAGGAGAATAGACAGATCAGGGTAGAGGAGGCGAATAGACAGATCAGGGTAGTAGAGGAGAATAGACAGATCAGGGTAGAGGAGGAGAATAGACAGATCAGGGTAGAGGAGGAGAATAGACAGATCAGTGTAGAGGAGGAGAATAGACAGATCAGGGTAGAGGAGGAGAATAGACAGATCATGGTAGAGGAGGAGAATAGACAGATCAGGGTAGAGGAGGAGAATAGACAGATCAGGGTAGTAGAGGAGAATAGACAGATCAGGTTAGAAGAGGAGAATAGACAGATCAGGGTAGAGGAGGAGAATAGACAGATCAGGGTAGAGGAGGAGAATAGACAGATCAGGGTAGAGGAGGAGAATAGACAGATCAGGGTAGTAGAGGAGAATAGACAGATCAGGGTAGAGGAGGAGAATAGACAGATCATGGTAGAGGAGGATAATAGACAGATCAGTGTAGAGGAGGAGAATAGACAGATCAGGGTAGAGGAGGAGAATAGACAGATCAGGGTAGTAGAGGAGAATAGACAGATCAGGGTAGAGGAGGAGATTAGACAGATCAGGGTAGAGGAGGAGATTAGACAGATCAGGGTAGAGGAGAATAGACAGATCAGGGTAGAGGAGGAGAATAGACAGATCAGGGTAGTAGAATAGAATAGACAGATCAGGGTAGAGGAGGAGAATAGACAGATCAGGGTAGAGGAGGAGAAAAGACAGATCAGTGTAGAGGAGGAGAATAGACAGACCAGGGTAGAGGAGGAGAATAGACAGATCAGGGTAGAGGAGGAGAATAGACAGACCAGGGTAGTAGAGGAGAATAGACAGATCAGGGTAGGAGATAAGAATAGACAGATCAGGGTAGAGAAGGAGAATAGACAGATCAGGGTAGAGGAGGAGAATAGACAGATCAGGGTAGTAGAGGAGAATAGACAGATCAGGGTAGAGGAGGAGAATAGACAGATCAGGGTAGAGGAGGAGAATAGACAGATCAGGGTAGAGGAGGAGAATAGACAGATCAGGGTAGTAGAGGAGAATAGACAGATCAGGGTAGAAGAGGAGAATAGACAGATCAGGGTAGAGGAGGAGAATAGACAGATCAGGGTAGAGGAGGAGAATAGACAGATCAGGGTAGAGGAGGAGAATAGACAGATCAGGGTAGTAGAGGAGAATAGACAGATCAGGGTAGAGGAGAAGAATAGACAGATCAGGGTAGAGGAGGAGAATAGACAGACCAGGGTAGAGGAGGAGATTAGACAGATCAGGGTAGAGGAGGAGAATAGACAGATCATGGTAGAGGAGGAGAATAGACAGATCAGTGTAGAGGAGGAGAATAGACAGATCAGGGTAGAGGAGGAGAATAGACAGATCAGGGTAGAGGAGGAGAATAGACAGACCAGGGTAGAGGAGGAGAATAGACAGATCAGGGTAGAGGAGTAGAATAGACAGATCAGGGTAGAGGAGGAGAATAGACAGATCAGGGTAGAGGAGGAGAATAGACAGACCAGGGTAGAGGAGGAGATTAGACAGATCAGGGTAGAGGAGGAGATTAGACAGATCAGGTTAGAGGAGAATAGACAGATCAGGGTAGAAGAGGAGAATAGACAGATCAGGGTAGAGGAGGCGAATAGACAGATCAGGGTAGAGGAGGCGAATAGACAGATCAGGGTAGAGGAGGAGAATAGACAGATCAGGGTAGAGGAGGAGAATAGACAGATCAGGGTAGTAGAGGAGAATAGACAGATCAGGGTAGTAGAGGAGAATAGACAGATCAGGGTAGAGGAGGAGAATAGACAGATCAGGGTAGAGGAGTAGAATAGACAGATCAGGGTAGAGGAGGAGAATAGACAGATCATGGTAGAGGAGGAGAATAGACAGATCAGGGTAGAGGAGGAGAATAGACAGATCATGGTAGAGGAGGAGAATAGACAGATCAGGGTAGAGGAGTAGAATAGACAGATCAGGGTAGAGGAGGAGAATAGACAGATCAGGGTAGAGGAGGAGAATAGACAGATCAGGGTAGAGGAGGAGAATAGACAGATCAGGGTAGTAGAGGAGAATAGACAGATCAGGGTAGAGGAGGAGATTAGACAGATCAGGGTAGAGGAGAATAGACAGATCAGGGTAGAGGAGGAGTATAGAAAGATCAGGGTAGAGGAGGAGAATAGACAGATCAGGGTAGAGGAGGAGAATAAACAGATCAGGGTAGAGGAGGAGAATAGACAGATCAGGGTAGAGGAGGAGAATAGACAGATCAGGGTAGAGGACGAGAATAGACAGATCAGGGTAGAGGAGGAGAATAGACAGATCAGGGTAGAGGAGGCGAATAGACAGATCAGGGTAGTAGAGGAGAATAGACAGATCAGGGTAGAGGAGGAGAATAGACAGATCAGGGTAGAGGAGGAGAATAGACAGATCAGTGTAGAGGAGGAGAATAGACAGATCAGGGTAGAGGACGAGAATAGACAGATCAGGGTAGAGGAGGAGAATAGACAGATCAGGGTAGAGGAGGAGAATAGACAGATCAGGGTAGAGGAGAATAGACAGATCAGGGTAGAAGAGGAGAATAGACAGATCAGGGTAGAGGAGGAGAATAGACAGATCAGGGTAGAGGAGGAGAATAGACAGATCAGGGTAGAGGAGGAGAGTAGACAGATCAGGGTAGAGGAGGAGAATAGACAGATCATGGTAGAATAGGAGAATAGACAGACCAGGGTAGAGGAGGAGAATAGACAGATCAGGGTAGAGGAGTAGAAAAGACAGATCAGGGTAGAGGAGGAGAATAGACAGATCAGGGTAGAGGAGGAGAATAGACAGACCAGGGTAGAGGAGGAGATTAGACAGATCAGGGTAGAGGAGGAGATTAGATAGATCAGGGTAGAGGAGAATAGACAGATCAGGGTAGAAGAGGAGAATAGACAGATCAGGGTAGAGGAGGTGAATAGACAGATCAGGGTAGTAGAGGAGAATAGACAGATCAGGGTAGAGGAGGAGAATAGACAGATCAGGGTAGAGGAGGAGAATAGACAGATCAGTGTAGAGGAGGAGAATAGACAGATCAGGGTAGAGGAGGAGAATAGACAGATCAGGGTAGAGGAGGAGAATAGACAGATCAGGGTAGAGGAGGAGAATAGACAGATCAGGGTAGTAGAGGAGAATAGACAGATCAGGGTAGAAGAGGAGAATAGACAGATCAGGGTAGAGGAGGAGAATAGACAGATCAGGGTAGAGGAGGAGAATAGACAGATCAGGGTAGAGGAGGAGAATAGACAGATCAGGGTAGTAGAGGAGAATATACAGATCAGGGTAGAGGAGGAGAATAGACAGATCATGGTAGAGGAGGAGAATAGACAGATCAGTGTAGAGGAGGAGAATAGACAGATCAGGGTAGAGGAGGAGAATAGACAGATCAGGGTAGTAGAGGAGAATAGACAGATCAGGGTAGAGGAGGAGATTAGACAGATCAGGGTAGAGGAGGAGATTAGACAGATCAGGGTAGAGGAGAATAGACAGATCAGGGTAGAGGAGGAGAATAGACAGATCAGGGTAGTAGAATAGAATAGACAGATCAGGGTAGAGGAGGAGAATAGACAGATCAGGGTAGAGGAGGAGAATAGACAGATCAGTGTAGAGGAGGAGAATAGACAGACCAGGGTAGAGGAGGAGAATAGACAGATCAGGGTAGAGGAGGAGAATAGACAGACCAGGGTAGTAGAGGAGAATAGACAGATCAGGGTAGAGGAGGAGAATAGACAGACCAGGGTAGTAGAGGAGAATAGACAGATCAGGGTAGGAGATAAGAATAGACAGATCAGGGTAGAGAAGGAGAATAGACAGATCAGGGTAGAGGAGGAGAATAGACAGATCAGGGTAGTAGAGGAGAATAGACAGATCAGGGTAGAGGAGGAGAATAGACAGATCAGGGTAGAGGAGGAGAATAGACAGATCAGGGTAGAGGAGGAGAATAGACAGATCAGGGTAGTAGAGGAGAATAGACAGATCAGGGTAGAAGAGGAGAATAGACAGATCAGGGTAGAGGAGGAGAATAGACAGATCAGGGTAGAGGAGGAGAATAGACAGATCAGGGTAGAGGAGGAGAATAGACAGATCAGGGTAGTAGAGGAGAATAGACAGATCAGGGTAGAGGAGGAGAATAGACAGATCAGGGTAGAGGAGGAGAATAGACAGACCAGGGTAGAGGAAGAGATTAGACAGATCAGGGTAGAGGAGGAGAATAGACAGATCAGGGTAGAGGAGTAGAATAGACAGATCAGGGTAGAGGAGGAGAATAGACAGATCAGGGTAGAGGAGGAGAATAGACAGACCAGGGTAGAGGAGGAGATTAGACAGATCAGGGTAGAGGAGGAGATTAGACAGATCAGGGTAGAGGAGAATAGACAGATCAGGGTAGAAGAGGAGAATAGACAGATCAGGGTAGAGGAGGCGAATAGACAGATCAGGGTAGAGGAGGCGAATAGACAGATCAGGGTAGAGGAGGAGAATAGACAGATCAGGGTAGAGGAGGAGAATAGACAGTTCAGGGTAGTAGAGGAGAATAGACAGATCAGGGTAGTAGAGGAGAATAGACAGATCAGGGTAGAGGAGGAGAATAGACAGATCATGGTAGAGGAGGAGAATAGACAGATCAGGGTAGAGGAGTAGAATAGACAGATCAGGGTAGAGGAGGAGAATAGACAGATCAGGGTAGAGGAGGAGAATAGACAGATCATGGTAGAGGAGGAGAATAGACAGATCAGGATAGAGGAGGAGAATAGACAGATCATGGTAGAGGAGGAGAATAGACAGATCAGGGTAGAGGAGTAGAATAGACAGATCAGGGTAGAGGAGGAGAATAGACAGATCAGGGTAGAGGAGGAGAATAGACAGATCAGGGTAGAGGAGGAGAATAGACAGATCAGGGTAGTAGAGGAGAATAGACAGATCAGGGTAGAGGAGGAGATTAGACAGATCAGGGTAGAGGAGAATAGACAGATCAGGGTAGAGGAGGAGAATAGACAGATCAGGGTAGAGGAGGAGAATAGACAGATCAGGGTAGAGGAGGAGAATAGACAGATCAGGGTAGAGGAGGAGAATAGACAGATCAGGGTAGAGGAGGAGAATAGACAGATCAGGGTAGAGGACGAGAATAGACAGATCAGGGTAGAGGAGGAGAATAGACAGATCAGGGTAGAGGAGGCGAATAGACAGATCAGGGTAGTAGAGGAGAATAGACAGATCAGGGTAGAGGAGGAGAATAGACAGATCAGGGTAGAGGAGGAGAATAGACAGATCAGTGTAGAGGAGGAGAATAGACAGATCAGGGTAGAGGAGGAGAATAGACAGATCAGGGTAGAGGAGGAGAATAGACAGATCAGGGTAGAGGAGGAGAATAGACAGATCAGGGTAGTAGAGGAGAATAGACAGATCAGGGTAGAAGAGGAGAATAGACAGATCAGGGTAGAGGAGGAGAATAGACAGATCAGGGTAGAGGAGGAGAATAGACAGATCAGGGTAGAGGAGGAGAATAGACAGATCAGGGTAGTAGAGGAGAATAGACAGATCAGGGTAGAGGAGGAGAATAGACAGATCATGGTAGAGGAGGAGAATAGACAGATCAGTGTAGAGGAGGAGAATAGACAGATCAGGGTAGAGGAGGAGAATAGACAGATCAGGGTAGTAGAGGAGAATAGACAGATCATGGTAGAGGAGGAGAATAGACAGATCAGGGTAGAGGAGGAGAATAGACAGATCAGGGTAGAGGAGGAGAATAGACAGATCAGGGTAGTAGAGGAGAATAGACAGATCAGGGTAGAGGAGGAGAATAGACAGATCAGGGTAGAGGAGGAGAATAGACAGACCAGGGTAGAGGAGGAGATTAGACAGATCAGGGTAGAGGAGGAGAATAGACAGATCATGGTAGAGGAGGAGAATAGACAGATCAGTGTAGAGGAGGAGAATAGACAGATCAGGGTAGAGGAGGAGAATAGACAGATCAGGGTAGAGGAGGAGAATAGACAGACCAGGGTAGAGGAGGAGAATAGACAGATCAGGGTAGAGGAGTAGAATAGACAGATCAGGGTAGAGGAGGAGAATAGACAGATCAGGGTAGAGGAGGAGAATAGACAGACCAGGGTAGAGGAGGAGATTAGACAGATCAGGGTAGAGGAGGAGATTAGACAGATCAGGGTAGAGGAGAATAGACAGATCAGGGTAGAAGAGGAGAATAGACAGATCAGGGTAGAGGAGGCGAATAGACAGATCAGGGTAGAGGAGGCGAATAGACAGATCAGGGTAGAGGAGGAGAATAGACAGATCAGGGTAGAGGAGGAGAATAGACAGATCAGGGTAGTAGAGGAGAATAGACAGATCAGGGTAGAGGAGGAGATTAGACAGATCAGGGTAGAGGAGGAGATTAGACAGATCAGGGTAGAGGAGAATAGACAGATCAGGGTAGAGGAGGAGAATAGACAGATCAGGGTAGAGGAGGAGAATAGACAGATCAGGGTAGTAGAGGAGAATAGACAGATCAGGGTAGAGGAGGAGAATAGACAGATCAGGGTAGAGGAGGAGAATAGACAGATCAGTGTAGAGGAGGAGAATAGACAGATCAGGGTAGAGGAGGAGAATAGACAGATCAGGGTAGAGGAGGAGAATTGACAGATCAGGGTAGTAGAGGAGAATAGACAGATCAGGGTAGAAGAGGAGAATAGACAGATCAGGGTAGAGGAGGAGAATAGACAGATCAGGGTAGTAGAGGAGAATAGACAGATCAGGGTAGAGGAGGAGATTAGACAGATCAGGGTAGAGGAGAATAGACAGATCAGGGTAGAGGAGGAGAATAGACAGATCAGGGTAGAGGAGGAGAATAGACAGATCAGGGTAGAGGAGGAGAATAGACAGATCAGGGTAGAGGAGGAGAATAGACAGATCATGGTAGAGGAGGAGAATAGACAGATCAGTGTAGAGGAGGAGAATAGACAGATCAGGGTAGAGGAGGAGAATAGACAGATCAGGGTAGAGGAGGAGAATAGACAGACCAGGGTAGAGGAGGAGAATAGACAGATCAGGGTAGAGGAGTAGAATAGACAGATCAGGGTAGAGGAGGAGAATAGACAGATCAGGGTAGAGGAGGAGAATAGACAGATCAGGGTAGTAGAGGAGAATAGACAGATCAGGGTAGAGGAGGAGAATAGACAGATCAGGGTAGAGGAGGAGAATAGACAGACCAGGGTAGAGGAAGAGATTAGACAGATCAGGGTAGAGGAGGAGAATAGACAGATCAGGGTAGAGGAGTAGAATAGACAGATCAGGGTAGAGGAGGAGAATAGACAGATCAGGGTAGAGGAGGAGAATAGACAGACCAGGGTAGAGGAGGAGATTAGACAGATCAGGGTAGAGGAGGAGATTAGACAGATCAGGGTAGAGGAGAATAGACAGATCAGGGTAGAAGAGGAGAATAGACAGATCAGGGTAGAGGAGGCGAATAGACAGATCAGGGTAGAGGAGGCGAATAGACAGATCAGGGTAGAGGAGGAGAATAGACAGATCAGGGTAGAGGAGGAGAATAGACAGTTCAGGGTAGTAGAGGAGAATAGACAGATCAGGGTAGTAGAGGAGAATAGACAGATCAGGGTAGAGGAGGAGAATAGACAGATCATGGTAGAGGAGGAGAATAGACAGATCAGGGTAGAGGAGTAGAATAGACAGATCAGGGTAGAGGAGGAGAATAGACAGATCAGGGTAGAGGAGGAGAATAGACAGATCATGGTAGAGGAGGAGAATAGACAGATCAGGATAGAGGAGGAGAATAGACAGATCATGGTAGAGGAGGAGAATAGACAGATCAGGGTAGAGGAGTAGAATAGACAGATCAGGGTAGAGGAGGAGAATAGACAGATCAGGGTAGAGGAGGAGAATAGACAGATCAGGGTAGAGGAGGAGAATAGACAGATCAGGGTAGTAGAGGAGAATAGACAGATCAGGGTAGAGGAGGAGATTAGACAGATCAGGGTAGAGGAGAATAGACAGATCAGGGTAGAGGAGGAGAATAGACAGATCAGGGTAGAGGAGGAGAATAGACAGATCAGGGTAGAGGAGGAGAATAGACAGATCAGGGTAGAGGAGGAGAATAGACAGATCAGGGTAGAGGAGGAGAATAGACAGATCAGGGTAGAGGACGAGAATAGACAGATCAGGGTAGAGGAGGAGAATAGACAGATCAGGGTAGAGGAGGCGAATAGACAGATCAGGGTAGTAGAGGAGAATAGACAGATCAGGGTAGAGGAGGAGAATAGACAGATCAGGGTAGAGGAGGAGAATAGACAGATCAGTGTAGAGGAGGAGAATAGACAGATCAGGGTAGAGGAGGAGAATAGACAGATCAGGGTAGAGGAGGAGAATAGACAGATCAGGGTAGAGGAGGAGAATAGACAGATCAGGGTAGTAGAGGAGAATAGACAGATCAGGGTAGAAGAGGAGAATAGACAGATCAGGGTAGAGGAGGAGAATAGACAGATCAGGGTAGAGGAGGAGAATAGACAGATCAGGGTAGAGGAGGAGAATAGACAGATCAGGGTAGTAGAGGAGAATAGACAGATCAGGGTAGAGGAGGAGAATAGACAGATCATGGTAGAGGAGGAGAATAGACAGATCAGTGTAGAGGAGGAGAATAGACAGATCAGGGTAGAGGAGGAGAATAGACAGATCAGGGTAGTAGAGGAGAATAGACAGATCATGGTAGAGGAGGAGAATAGACAGATCAGGGTAGAGGAGGAGAATAGACAGATCAGGGTAGAGGAGGAGAATAGACAGATCAGGGTAGTAGAGGAGAATAGACAGATCAGGGTAGAGGAGGAGAATAGACAGATCAGGGTAGAGGAGGAGAATAGACAGACCAGGGTAGAGGAGGAGATTAGACAGATCAGGGTAGAGGAGGAGAATAGACAGATCATGGTAGAGGAGGAGAATAGACAGATCAGTGTAGAGGAGGAGAATAGACAGATCAGGGTAGAGGAGGAGAATAGACAGATCAGGGTAGAGGAGGAGAATAGACAGACCAGGGTAGAGGAGGAGAATAGACAGATCAGGGTAGAGGAGTAGAATAGACAGATCAGGGTAGAGGAGGAGAATAGACAGATCAGGGTAGAGGAGGAGAATAGACAGACCAGGGTAGAGGAGGAGATTAGACAGATCAGGGTAGAGGAGGAGATTAGACAGATCAGGGTAGAGGAGAATAGACAGATCAGGGTAGAAGAGGAGAATAGACAGATCAGGGTAGAGGAGGCGAATAGACAGATCAGGGTAGAGGAGGCGAATAGACAGATCAGGGTAGAGGAGGAGAATAGACAGATCAGGGTAGAGGAGGAGAATAGACAGATCAGGGTAGTAGAGGAGAATAGACAGATCAGGGTAGAGGAGGAGATTAGACAGATCAGGGTAGAGGAGGAGATTAGACAGATCAGGGTAGAGGAGAATAGACAGATCAGGGTAGAGGATGAGAATAGACAGATCAGGGTAGAGGAGGAGAATAGACAGATCAGGGTAGTAGAGGAGAATAGACAGATCAGGGTAGAGGAGGAGAATAGACAGATCAGGGTAGAGGAGGAGAATAGACAGATCAGTGTAGAGGAGGAGAATAGACAGATCAGGGTAGAGGAGGAGAATAGACAGATCAGGGTAGAGGAGGAGAATTGACAGATCAGGGTAGTAGAGGAGAATAGACAGATCAGGGTAGAAGAGGAGAATAGACAGATCAGGGTAGAGGAGGAGAATAGACAGATCAGGGTAGAGGAGGTGAATAGACAGATCATGGTAGAGGAGGAGAATAGACAGATCAGGTTAGAGGAGGAGAATAGACAGATCAGGGTAGAGGAGGAGAATAGACAGATCATGGTAGAGGAGGAGAATAGACAGATCAGTGTAGAGGAGGAGAATAGACAGATCAGGGTAGAGGAGGAGAATAGACAGATCAGGGTAGAGGAGGAGAATAGACAGATCAGGGTAGAGGAGGAGAATAGACAGATCAGGGTAGAGGAGGAGAATAGACAGATCAGGGTAGAGGAGGAGAATAGACAGATCATGGTAGAGGAGGAGAATAGACAGATCAGTGTAGAGGAGGAGAATAGACAGATCAGGGTAGAGGAGGAGAATAGACAGATCAGGGTAGAGGAGGAGAATAGACAGACCAGGGTAGAGGAGGAGAATAGACAGATCAGGGTAGAAGAGGAGAATAGACAGATCAGGGTAGAGGAGGAGAATAGACAGATCAGGGTAGAAGAGGAGAATAGACAGATCAGGGTAGAGGAGGAGAATAGACAGATCAGGGTAGAGGAGGAGAATAGACAGATCAGGGTAGAGGAGGAGAATAGACAGATCAGGGTAGAGGAGGAGAATAGACAGATCAGGGTAGAGGAGGAGAATAGACAGATCAGGGTAGAGGACGAGAATAGACAGATCAGGGTAGAGGAGGAGAATAGACAGATCAGGGTAGAGGAGGAGAATAGACAGATCAGGGTAGAGGAGGAGATTAGACAGATCAGGGTAGAGGAGGAGAATAGACAGATCAGGACGAGGACAGGAGGAGAATGAAAGGTTTTAATACAGGGTTTCTAAACTCTGTCCTCGGGACACCAAGTGCTGCATGTTTAGTTTTTTCCCCCTAGTAGTACACAGCTGATTCACATCATCAACTTATCATCAAACTTTGATCATTTGAATCAGCTGCGTAGAGCAAAAAGCAAAACGTGCACACCTTTTGGTCCCGGGGACCGAGTTTGGGGAAGGCTGCTTTAATGTCTCTTCTCCGTATGGGACTTCTCTCTGGAGACACGGAGCTGTGGCACACAATGGTACACACACACACACACACACCCTGGGGAGTCCCGAGTGAAAGCCCTCTCCTCAGGTAGCCTTTTAATAAGCCCTGTCATGCCCTCGATCTGCCCTCACGAACGCATGCATGCATGCACACATAAAACAGACAGACAGACTGACTGACTGACTGACTGACTGCGGGCATTGAACCCACAACCTTGGAGGTGCTCACACCACACTTTTACCAAGTTGTTGACGTGGTATATCTGAATGGTGATTCTGATTACTCTGCCTGCTGCTGGACAGGGTGGGGCTGTTGTGTAGGAGCCTTGCACCATCACCCAATCTCTTTCTTTCTTTGTTTCTTTGTTTCTCTCTCTCTCTTTCTCTCTCTGTCTCTGTGTGTGAGAGGGAGAGAGAGAACTCAACTCCTCAGCTGTGTGTGTGAGAGAGAGGGAGAGAGAGAGGGAGAGAGGGAGAGAGAGAACTCATCTCCACAGATGTGTGAGGGAGAGAGAGAGGGAGAAAGAAAGGGAGAGAGAGAGAGAGGGAGAGATAACTCATCTCCTCGGCTGTGTGTGAGAGAGAGAGGGAGAAAGAGAACTTATCTCCTCAGCTGTGTGAGAGAGAGGGAGAGAGAACTCATCTCCTCAGCTGTGTGTGAGAGAGAGAGGGAGAGAGAGAACTCATCTCCTCGACTGTGTGTGTGTGTGAGAGAGAGAGAGAGAACTCATCTCCTCAGCTGTGTGTCAGAGAGAGGGAGAGAGAGAGAACTCATCTCCTCATCTGTGTGTGAGAGAGAGGGAGAGAGGGAGAGAAAACTCATCTCCTCAGCTGTGTGTGAGAGAGAGAGAGGGAGAGAGAGAACTCATCTCCTCAGCTGTGTGTGAGAGAAAGAGGGAGAGAGAGAACTCATCTCCTCAGCTGTATGAGAGATAGTGAAGTAGTATAGATCTGTGTGTGTGTGTGTGTGTGTGTGTGTGTGTGTGTGTGTGTGTGTGTGTGTGCGTGTGCGTGTGCGCGTGTGCGTGCGTGAGTGCGTGCGTGTGTGCGTGCGTGCGTGTGTGCGCGCGTGTGTGTGTGTGTGTGTATTATAAAACCATTGATCTGTATGGTAGACTAATCAGCTCTGACTCTAACGCAGCTCAGTATCTCCATGTTGTTAGTCCCAGCATCACACTGTAGGGTTGTGTTCCAAAAGGACCCTATTCCCTAGTGCACTACTTTTGACCAGGGTCCAATGGGCTCTGGTCGAACGCAGTGCACCATGTAGGGAATAGGTTGATATTTGAGACCAAGGTAGCTTTGTTCTATTAGGCCTACTAATTAACAGGGTTAATACAAAGGAAACACATAGCAACCACATATGTCCTGTTAGACTGTTATAGCACACTGGTTAAAACACACCTATTGATTAACAGAGAAGTGGTCCGTCATGTTTCAGGGCTTCGATATATTTGATTCATCCAGTAAGCAGAATCTACTGTATGTTGTATGTCTTCCTGTATGTTAGAACCATGTATGTCAGATGAGTAGTCAATAGTGTGTCAGAATAATGTATGTCTGAATAGTATATTCCTGGATAATGTATGTCTGAATAGTGTATTCCTGGATAATATATGTCTGAATAGTGTATTCCTGAATAATGTATGTCTTAATAGTGTATTCCTAGATAATGTATGTCTGAATAGTATATTCCTGGATAATGTATGTCTGAATAGTGTATTCCTGGATAATGTATGTCTGAATAGTGTATTCCTGGATAATGTATGTCTGAATAGTGTATTCCTGGATAATGTATGTCTGAATAGTATATTCCTGGATATTGTATGTCTGAATAGTATATTTCTGGATAATGTATGTCAGAATAGTATATTCCTGGATAATGTATGTCTGAATAGTATATTTCTGGATAATGTATGTCAGAATAGTGTATGTCCGAATTAGAGATTGACCGAATAATCGGCATGGCCGATTAATTAGGGCCAATTTCAAGTCTTCATAACAATTGGTCATTATTGGACCCCGATTACGGCCGATTACATTGCAATCCACGAGGAAACTGAGTGGCAGGCTGACCACCTGTTACACGAGTGCAGCAAGGAGCCACGGTAAGTTGCTAGTAAGCATTTAACTTACTGTATCTTATAAAAAACAATCAATCTTCACATAATCACTAGTTAACAACACATGGTTGATGATATTACTAGGTTAACTAGCTTGTCCTGCGTTGAATATAATCAATGTGGTGGCTGTTCATTTATCATTGAATCACAGCCTACTTCAACTTCCCCAAAAGGGTGATGATTTAACAAAAGCACACTGCTGAAAAAAGCACAATCTTTGTACGAATGTACCTAACCATATACATCAATGTACCTAACAATAAACATCACGGTACCTAACCATAAACATCAATGTACCTAACAATAAACATCAATGTACCTAACCATAAACATCAATGTACCTAACCATATACATCAATGTACCTAACCATAAACATCAATGTACCTAACCATAAACATCAATGTACCTAACCATATACATCAATGTACCTAACCATAAACATCAATGTACCTAACCATAAACATCAATGTACCTAACCATAAACATCAATGTACCTAACCATAAACATCAATATACCTAACAATAAACATCAATGTACCTAACCATAAACATCAATGTACCTAACCATAAACATCAATGTACCTAACCATAAACATCAATGTACCTAACCATATACATCAATGTACCTAACCATATACATCAATGTACCTAACCATAAACATCAATGTACCTAACCATAAACATCAATGTACCTAACCATAAACATCAATGTACCTAACCATAAACATCAATGTACCTAACCATATACATCAATGTACCTAACCATAAACATCAATGTACCTAACCATAAACATCAATATACCTAACCATAAACATCAATATACCTAACAATAAACATCAATGTACCTAACCATAAACATCAATGTACCTAACCATAAACATCAATGTACCTAACCATAAACATCAATGTACCTAACCATAAACATCAATGTACCTAACCATAAACATCAATATACCTAACCATAAACATCAATATACCTAACAATAAACATCAATGTACCTAACCATAAACATCAATGTACCTAACCATAAACATCAATATACCTAACCATAAACATCAATGTACCTAACAATAAACATCAATGTACCTAACAATAAACATCAATGTACCTAACCATAAACACCAATGTACCTAACCATAAACATCACGGTACCTAACCATAAACATCACGGTACCTAACCATAAACATCACGGTACCTAACCATAAACATCACGGTACCTAACCATAAACACCAATGTACCTAACCATAAACATCAATGTACCTAACAATAAACATCAATGTACCTAACCATAAACATCAATGTACCTAACCATAAACATCATGGTACCTAACCATAAACATCACGGTACCTAACCATAAACATCAATGTACCTAACCATAAACATCAATGTACCTAACCATAAACATCACGGTACCTAACCATAAACATCACGGTACCTAACCATAAACATCAATGTACCTAACCATAAACATCAATGTACCTAACCATAAACATCAATGTACCTAACCATATACACCAATGTACCTAACCATAAACATCAATGTACCTAACCATAAACATCACGGTACCTAACCATAAACATCACGGTACCTAACCATAAACACCAATGTACCTAACCATAAACATCAATGTACCTAACCATAAACATCAATGTACCTAACCATAAACATCACGGTACCTAACCATAAACATCACGGTACCTAACCATAAACACCAATGTACCTAACCATAAACATCAATGTACCTAACCATAAACACCAATGTACCTAACCATAAACATCAATGTACCTAACCATATACATCAATGTACCTAACCATAAACATCAATGTACCTAACCATATACATCAATGTACCTAACCATAAACACCAATGTACCTAACCATAAACATCAATGTACCTAACCATAAACACCAATGTACCTAACCATAAACATCAATGTACCTAACCATATACATCAATGTACCTAACCATAAACACCAATGTACCTAACCATAAACATCAATGTACCTAACAATAAACATCAATGATTTTCTTAAAATCAATACACAGAAGTATATATTTTTAAACCTGCATATTTAGTTAAAAAAATTCATGCTAGCAGGCAATATTAACTAGGGAAATTGTGTCACTTCTCTTGCGTTCATTGCATGCAGAGTCAGGGTATATGCAACAGTTTGGGCCGCCTGGCTCGTTGCGAACTAATTTGCCAGAATTTTACAAAATTATGACATAACATTGAAGGTTGTGCAATGTAACAGCAATATGTAGATTTAGGGATGCCACCCGTTAGATAAAATATCGAACGGTTCCGTATTTCACTGAAAGAATAAATGTTTTGTTTTCGAAATGATAGTTTACGGGTTTGACCATATTAGTGATCAAAGGCTTGTATTTCGTTGTTTATTATATTATAATTAAGTCTATGATTTTATATTTGATAGAGCAGTCTGACTGAGCAGGGGTAGGCAGCAGCAGGCTTGTAAGCATTCATTCAAACTTTACTGGGTTTGCCAGCAGCTCTTAGCAATGCTTGACTCACAGCGCTGTTTATGACTTCAAGCCTGTCCACTCCTGAGATTAGGCGGGCAATACTAAAGTGCCTAATACAACAGCCAATAGTTAAAGGTATATGAAATACAAATGGTATAGAGAGAAATAGTCCACACGTCATAATTCCTATAATAACTTCAACCTAAAACGTCTTAACTGGGAATATTGAAGAACTGGGAATATTGAACCACCAGCTTTCATATGTTCTGAGCAAGGAACTTAAACATGAGCTTTTTTACATGGCACATATTGTACTTTTACTTTCTTCTCCAACACTTTGTTTTTGCATTATTTAAACCAAATTGAGCATGTTTCATTATTTATTTGAGACTAAATAGATTATATTTATGTATTATATTAAGTTAAAATAAAAGTGTTCATTTTTCATTCGGTATTGTTGTAATTGTCATTATTACAAATACAGTATATATGTAAAAATCCATCACACCATCACACCACCCAAAAGATATCCAGCCAACTTGACACTGTCACGTTCTGACCATCGTTTGTGTGTGTTTTCCTTGTTTTAGTGTTGGTCAGGACGTGAACTGGGTGGGCATTCTATGTTGGATGTCTTGTTTGTCTATTTCTATGTCTGGCCTGATATGGTTCTCAATCAGAGGCAGGTGTTAGTCATTGTCTCTGATTGGGAACCATATTTAGGTAGCCTGGGTTTCACTGTGTGTTTGTGGGTGATTGTTCCTGTCCTTAGTGTTAGTTTGCACCAGTTTAGGCTGTTTCGGTTTTCATTACGTTTATTATTTTGCTCTGTTTGTATTTAGATTCGTGTTGCTATAGTCACAATAAACATGGATCGTAATCTACACGCCGCATTTTGGTCCGACTCTCCTTCTCATACAGAAAACCGTTACAGAATCACCCACCACAAAAGGACCAAGCAGCGTGTCAACAGGCAGGAGCAGCGCCAGGAGAGGCGCAATAAGGATTTCTGGACATGGGAGGAAATCCTCGACGGGAGAGGACCCTGGGCTAAACCAGGGGAGTGTAGCCGCCCAAAGGTGCAGCAGGAGAAGAGGCAACAGGAGCAGCCCAAAGAGGAGGTATGGACATGGGAGGACGAATTAGAAGGAAGAGGACCCTGGGCTCAGCCAGGAGAATATCGCCGCCCCAAAGAAGAACTGGAGGCGGCGAAAGCGGAGAGGCGCAGATATGAGGAGGCAGCACGACGTAGCGGATGGAAGCCTGAGAGGCAGCCCCAAAAATGTCTTGGGGGGGGGCTAACAGGGAGTATGGCTACGCCAGGTAGGAGACCTGGGCAGACTCCCTGTGCTTACCGCGCACGGTGTCTCCAGTGCGGGTGCATAGCCCGGTGCGGTATATTCCAGCTCTGCGTGTCGGCCGGGCTAGATTGAGCGTCGAGCCTAATGCCATGAAGCCGGCTCTACGCAGCTGGTCCCCAGTGCGTCTCCTTGGGCCGGCTTACATGGCACCAGCCTTGCGCTCGGTGTCTCCGGTTCGCCTGCATAGCCCAGTGCGGGCTATTCCACCTCGCCGCACTGGCAGGGCGACCGTGAGCATTCAACCAGGTAAGGTTGGGCAGGCTCGGTGCTCAAGAGCTCCAGTGCACCTGCACGGTCCGGTTTTTCCAGTACCACCTCCACACCCCAGCCCTCCGGTAGCAGCTCCCCGCACCAGGCTTCCTGTGCGTGTCCTCGGCCCAGTACCACCAGTGCCAGCACCACGCATCAGGCCTACAGTGCGCCTCGCCTGTCCAGCGCTGCCAGAGCCTTCCTCCTCTCCAGCGCTGTCGGAGTCTCCCGCCTGTTTAGCGCTGTTAGAGCCTTCCTTCTCTACAGCGCTGCCGGAGTCTCCCGCCTGTTCAGAACTGCCAGTCTGCATAGAGCTGCCAGTCTGCATAGAGCTGCCAGTCTGCATAGAGCTGCCAGTCTGCAAGGAGCTGCCAGTCTGCAAGGAGCTGCCAGTCTGCAAGGAGCTGCCAGTCTGCAAGGAGCTGCCAGTCTGCAAGGAGCTGCCAGTCTGCATAGAGCTGCCAGTCTGCAAGGAGCTGCCAGTCTGCAAGGAGCCGCCAGAGCTGCCTTTCTGCAGGATGCCGCCAAAGCTGCCAGTCTGCAAGGAGCCGCCAGAGCTGCCAGTCTGCAAGGAGCCGCCAGAGCTGCCAGTCTGCAAGGAGCCGCCAGAGCTGCCAGTCTGCAAGGAGCCGCCAGAGCTGCCAGTCTGCAAGGAGCCGCCAGAGCTGCCAGTCTGCAAGGAGCCGCCAGAGCTGCCAGTTAGCATGGAGCAGCCAGGGCCGCCAGTCAGCATGGAGCAGCCAGGGCCGCCAGTCAGCATGGAGCAGCCAGGGCCGCCAGTCAGCATGGAGCAGCCAGGGCCGCCAGTCAGCATGGAGCAGCCAGGGCCGCCAGTCAGCATGGAGCAGCCAGTCAGCATGGAGCAGCCAGAGCTGCCAGTCAGCATGGAGCAGCCAGTCAGCATGGAGCAGCCAGAGCTGCCAGTCATCATGGAGCAGCCAGTCAGCATGGAGCAGCCAGAGCAGCCAGTCGACCAGACTCTTCCAGATCTGCCAGTCGACCAGACTCTTCCAGATCTGCCTGTCGACCAGACTCTTCCAGATCTGCCTGTCGACCAGACTCTTCCAGATCCGCCTGTCGACCAGACTCTTCCAGATCCGCCAGTCGACCAGAATCTTCCAGATCCGCCAGTCGACCAGACTCTTCCAGATCCGCCAGTCGACCAGACTCTTCCAGATCCGCCAGTCGACCAGACTCTTCCAGATCCGCCAGTCGACCAGACTCTTCCAGATCCGCCAGTCGACCAGACTCTTCCAGATCCGCCAGTCGACCAGACTCTTCCAGATCCGCCAGTCGACCAGACTCTTCCGGATCCGCCAGTCGACCAGACTCTTCCAGAACCGCCAGCCAGCCAGGATCTGCCGGATCCAACCACCTGCCTGAGCTTCCTCTCAGTGCTGAGCTACCCATCAGTCCCGAGCTACCTCTGTCCCGAGCTGCCCCTCTGTCCCGAGCGGTCTTTAAGGAGGGTAACCTATCTAGGGACGCTAAGGAGGTGGACTAAAACTGTTATGGAGTGGGGTCCACGTCCAGCGCCAGAGCCGCCACCGCGGACAGATGCCCACCCACACCCTCCCCCATAGGTTTAAGTTGTGCGTCCGGAGTCCGCACCTTGGAGGGGGGGTACTGTCACGTTCTGACCATCGTTTGTGTGTGTTTTCCTTGTTTTAGTGTTGGTCAGGACGTGAACTGGGTGGGCATTCTATGTTGGATGTCTTGTTTGTCTATTTCTATGTCTGGCCTGATATGGTTCTCAATCAGAGGCAGGTGTTAGTCATTGTCTCTGATTGGGAACCATATTTAGGTAGCCTGGGTTTCACTGTGTGTTTGTGGGTGATTGTTCCTGTCCTTAGTGTTAGTTTGCACCAGTTTAGGCTGTTTCGGTTTTCATTACGTTTATTATTTTGCTCTGTTTGTATTTAGATTCGTGTTGCTATAGTCACAATAAACATGGATCGTAATCTACACGCCGCATTTTGGTCCGACTCTCCTTCTCATACAGAAAACCGTTACAGACACAACTGTGGAAAGCATTGGAGTCAACATGGGCCAGCATTGTGTCAACATTCGACACCTTGTGGAGTCCTTGCCCAGATGAATTGAAACTGTTCTGAGGGCAAAATGGGGTGGCGCAACTGAAGGTGTTCCTAATGCTTTGTACACTCAGTGTATATCTGAATAGTGAATGTCTGAATAGTGAATGTCTGAATAGTGAATGTCTGAATAGTGAATGTCTGAATAGTGAATGTCTGAATAGTGAATGTCTGAATAGTGAATGTCTGAATAGTGAATGTCTGAATAGTGAATGTCAGAAGTGAAGGGATAGACAGTTCTGCTGTGGTCAGTATTCATCATAATCACTACTGTCTGGTTGTCTGGATCTGGTTTGATGTGTCATGGTACTGCTCTTCAGATGTGGCTGAACATTTTATTGCTACATCATCCCAGTTATACAGACGTGTTGGCACATGACCAGTAAACGAACTGTGTGTATGCTGCCAGTTCCTGAGGCCATCGGGACATTTCCCAGGGCTTAGAGCGTCACAGGTGAGGAGGAGGAGATCTGTCAGGTCTCGCTGCCCTGGGGGGAGGGTGTGTGTTGTGGGGACGTTGCCTGATGAAACATAAAGCATTAAACTCTGTGGCTGCTTTAGGAACCAACCTACTCCTTAGTGGCCCTTTGAAGTTTCCATTGTGGGAAAATCAATAAAGAGGAAAACAGTGTGTCTGTCTGTCTGTCTGTCTGTCTGTGTGTGTGTGTGTGTGTGTGTGTGTGTGTGTGTGTGTGTGTGTGTGTGGTGTGTGTGTGTGTGTGTGTGTGACCAGAGTCAAGGAACATACTAGCATGGCTACCCCCCACCGAGGGGCTTTCCCAATTCCCACCTGCACCTTCTTCCCCACCCCCCTCCCTCCCTCCCCACCCCTCTCCCTCCCCACCTCCCTCCCTCCCCACACGCACCTCTTCCCAGGTGTATGCTGACTCTTTGATAGGCATGCTGGTGCTTGTCACACACACACACACACACACACACACACACACACACACACACACACACACAAGCAGATGAGAGTTGACAGGTAAGCAGGTTAAGCTGCAGGTATTGGAACAGGAACACTGCAGTGTGTTTCATATTAAATACACACATAGAACTCTGGCTCACCTCTCTACACTTCTCACCTCAATCCATCTCTTCCCTCATCCCCCTCTCTCCCTTAAATGCTGCCCACCCTCCAATCGTCTCATCCTCTCCCTTGACCCTCTTCTACTCACATCAATCCACCTCTCCCCTCAAGCCTCCTCTCCATCCCTCCTCTCTCTACCTCTCCCCTTAACCCTCCTCTCCATCCCTCCTCTCTCTACCTCTCCACCTCTCCATCCCTCCTCTCTCTACCTCTCCACCTCTCCCCTCAACCCTCCTCTCCATCCCTCCTCTCTCTACCTCTCCACCTCTCCATCCCTCCTCTCTCTACCTCTCCACCTCTCCCCTTAACCCTCCTCTCCATCCCTCCTCTCTCTACCTCTTCCCTTAACCCTCCTCTCCATCCCTCCTCTCTCTACCTCTCCACCTCTCCATCCCTCCTCTCTCTACCTCTCCACCTCTCCCCTTAACCCTCCTCTCCATCCCTCCTCTCTCTACCTCTCCACCTCTCCATCCCTCCTCTCTCTACCTCTCCACCTCTCCCCTCAACCCTCCTCTCCATCCCTCCTCTCTCCTCTCTCCTCTCTCCACCTCTCCTCAACCCTCTTCTGTTCCTCCCTCCCGCCTCTCTTCTACACCTTCTCTCTCATCTCCCATTCTCTACCCAGCTCCCCATCTGGTCTTCAGTTGTCCACATAGGGTAGCTCTTTGAAGAACTCTTTTGGTTCCAGATGGAAACCCTTTTTGTTCCAGGTAGAACCATTGTAGGTTCGATGTGGACCCTTTTCCACAGACGGTTCTACATGGAACCCAAAGGGGTTATACTTTGAACAAAAAGGGTTCTCCTATGGGGACAGCCAAATAACATCCCTGGGAAATCTTTTTCTAAGAGTGTAGAAACTCATGGAACGGAATCTCTCTCTCCATCTCTATGTCTGTCTTTCTCTCTTTCTCTCATTCTCCAGCTCTATACATTCTCTAATGGTTCCTGTTTCTGTGTGTAATGGATTTCTCTCTGGCTGAGGTTCTGTTGAAGAGGGAGACCAGCAGCAGGCCTTACATACACACAACACTGTGTTTCCTCCAGCTGTCAATGTATACGTACGTACCTTCATTGTCTGTACCACTGATATCATTTTAAAGGACTTAAGGGATCAAAGTCACCTTAGATATCCCCACTCTCTCTTATCGTTCTCCTTCCCCCTCCCTGTCATCTCCGGTCTCTCTCTCTTTCCCTCCCTCTCTCTCTCTCTCTCTTGCACTCTCTCTCTTCCCCTCCCTCTATATCTCTCTCTCCTGCACTCTCTCTCTTTCTCATCTCCTCACAACAGTCTTTTAAGTGTGTCCTCAAAGCTCTGTGTGCCACTAACTAGGCTAACCCTCCATTTTGTGGTTCTGTGGGATATGGATTAGTCTAGATGGTTGTGTGTTTAGTATAGTAGAGAGATTTTCCAGGCCTTCCTTCCTCATATAGCTGCTGAAGAACTTCTCTTTTCAACTCCAGGCTGCTGCTGCTGCCAGGCCGAACGGGGGATTTAACCTCCCTGTCATTATAACTGTGGTTTTAAGTGGCTATTGAACCCTTTCTGTGTGTTATGTGTGTGTGTGTGTGTGTGAGTGTGCGTGCGTGCGTGAGTGTTTCTGTGTCTGTGTGTGTTCGCATTTGCCAGTGTGCATGATTGCACCTAAGTGTGTGAGAGAGACTATCGTAGAGAATCACACACAGAACCTCTCACACACCTTTCCATAACTACAGCTCCTAACTGTAATTGCAGGTTTTCATCCACTGCTGTTAAGAAGAGAAGAGGGGAAGAGAGGAGGGGAGCTGGAACAAGAGCACAGTGAACGAGTACAGGGTGATTATTTTGTTTAATTGCTACTTTCAATCTCCAAAGGAGGTCTGGAGGAGATCAGAGAGAGAGAGAGAGAGAGAGAGAGAGAGAGAGAGAGAGAGAGAGAGAGAGAGAGAGAGAGAGAGAGAGAGAGAGAGGAGGTGGGGTGTAGTTTGAGGGGTGAACTACATGGACCATAGAGAGTGTAGGTTAAAGATGGTGGGGTTCTATTACAGTAACACAGTTTGTTTTCCCCATTGGAGGGTTGCTGTGGAGATCCACCATCCAGGCCAGCGCTTTTATTTTCTCACTCCTCTAGCTGTGTGTCAACACGCTTTACTAGATCCACTTACTACAATTACTGTAATCTAGTTATTCCTGTGTTTGTGTGTGGGTGTGTGCATGTGTGTGTCTTTGTGCCTTAGTGTGTTCCCTTCAACCTGTGGGTGAAAGGGTTTATTTGGGAATGAGCTCCTAGCTATGTCCTTAGACACACACAAAGAGCCAGCGAGGCGGAGGAGGAGTGTGGCGTGGGGGTCGAGGGATGAATGAAGGACAGGACAGAATAGCTCTGTGTGTTTACTTTGCTCTGCCCTCGCCTATTCAGCCTGGACATCTGATGAGACAGGGGCGATGGGACCTGCATTATAATCTAGAGACAGAGAGAGAGAGAGAGAGAGAGAGAGAGAGAGAGAGACTCTGGCTCATGTCCTAGTCAGATTCCCCCTTCTTTCGCAGGTTAGCGTTTTTCAAATCAAATGAAATTGTATTGGTCACATACACATATTTAGCAGATGTTATTGCGGGTGTAGCAAAATGCTTCTGTTCCTAGCTCCAACATTGCAATAGTATCTAACAATTCACAACAATACACACAAATCTAAAAGTAAAATAATGGAAATATATAAATTCTACATTGAGCAATGTTGGAGTGGCATTGACTAAAATACAGTAGAATAGAATACAGTATATACATGAGATGAGTAAAGCAGTATGTAAACATTATTTAAACATGATTAAAGTGACCAGTGATTCCATGTCTATGTATGTTGGGCAGCAGCCTCTAAGGTGCAGGGTTGAGTAACCGGGTGGTAGCCGGCTAGTAATGGCTATTTAACAGTCTGATGGCCTTGCGATAGGAGCTGTTTTTCAGTCTCATCTTTGATGCACCTGTACCGACCTCGCCTTCTGGATGATACCGGGCGGAACAGGCAGTGGCTCGAGTGGTTGTTGTCCTTGATGATCTTTTTGGCCTTCCTGTGACATTGGGTGCTGCAGGTGTCCTGGAGGGCAGGTAGTTTCCCCTTGGTGATGCGTTGGGCAGACCGCACCACCCTCTGGAGAGCCCTGCAGTTGCGGGTGGTGCAGTTGCCATACCAGGTGTGTGATGAACGTCGTCAGGGAAATGACCGGACCATGGTGCAGCGTGGTGAGCGTACATTTATTTTTATTATGAATGTCGCCAACAAAAACTAATGTGAAGCTTACTAGGGCTATACAGGCCACTAACAAAGACAACTACCCACAACTAAGGTGGCAGAACAAGTATTTGATACACTGCCTATTTTGCAGGCTTTCCCACTTACAAAGCATGTAGAGGTCTGTAATTTTAGGAGAAGAACCGAGTACCAACAGGGTCCGGGGGTTACCTCCTTAACAAAGATTCCCTATCCCGACCGTTCATCACTGTGTGTGCTCCTAGAAGTGTGAGTATGGTATGGTACCTAGCAGACCGACTAAGGGCAGGAGAGAGTTAGCGGTTTTTGGGAATATTAGTGACTCTGAGCTGCATCATAGTCTTGGTAATCTTTCTGATACATCAAGATCCACCACCTTCCGGTACTAATTATACGGTAATCTTTCTGATACATCCGGTTCTAATTATACAACGCTGTTGTCATTGATAAGAAGTAAAAGACAAACTATATAATACACTGACCATCAAGGACGAATGACTTACAGAATAGGAGTCAAAGAAGGCCAAGATCTAGGATTTAAGGTAAACATCAAACAATTCCCTAGGAAAGTCGGGATTGGGTTGGCCAGATTGAAGTACTCTGCCAAACCACCTTGGTTCACTTTAGTACCAGTGTTATATACACAAGAATGGCACCAGGACTTTATGAGATTTTAACCTCTCTGCGTACCGAACCCGATATCGGAATTAAATTCGACAACATACGGTGATCGCTACATAAATAGTCATATTAAACATTCATGAAAATACAAGTGTCTCACATGGTTCGAAAGCCTAGAATCTTGCTAATCCAACTGCGTTGTCGGATTTAAAAAAGTATTTATTGCGAAAAAATACGCTGCGATTATCTGAGCACAGACCCCCATATCAAACTACTTATTCAGCCAGTACTTGCGTAACAAAATCACAGATTGCATTGAAATAAATTGACCTTTGAAGATCTTGCTCTGGTTGCAATCCCAAGGCTCATTGTTACACAATGAATGGTCTTTTGTTCGGTTAAATCCATTTTTTATAGCCTAACACAAAACATTTTGTGACCGCTTATCTCGTTGAATTTCGTGTCATTCATTTTTCGACGTAACATTCAACATAAAATAGACAGACTTTCCCTGACTTTATCCAGTCATGTTTGGTTTCCTTGCAATCAACTGTTTGTTTGTAACACAACCAAACCTGATGGGTCATTTTGCGGGACATATTGACCCGGAAAAACCGATTGGAAGACAACAAGTGACGAGCCCATTGTGCACCAATTATATGACCACTGTCTCGTTGATTGACTGTATTTTAACCCAATGACCACTGATTGTCTTGAAATCTAGCTGGGTAGATAGCCAATGAGCAGAGGTAAACGGCAATATCGCATGATTCTTTGTTGTAAGATAAACCTTTCCATTGAACGCTGGCGTAAGGACCGTTCTTTCACCATTGCCAATTCAACCGTGAAGGAGCAAAGCTTATTACGCACAGCAGTATTTCGATGACTTGCATCTTCAGCTGTTTATTTATCCAACATCATGGCGAATAAGTCAAGGAAAGCTAATTCTAAGACTAGATATACGAATGTAGAAACAATTTTAGAGATTGTGAAAGTGAGACAGATCTGCTTTTTGAAGACTCCATTTTGAAGACTCTGAAACTGAGGCATATTTTTTGAACGGAGAGGACATTGTTTTGGACTGGTAAGTTGCTCTCATGCTAATGCCGTTGTTTGAAATTAATATAAAATATTATTTGTGATTGTTTTTACATTTTATTTGCAATATATAAAGATGTAATGAAATGGGTAAAGTACACGTTAGCTAGTCATTGTGAGTGAGGGTCTGTTTGTTTGTATTAGAACGACCATAGCCTACGTCTGTGTGTGTGTGTATATATTAATATATATATAAAATGGTATTGTGTAGAATGCAAACCCATTCATCTCAACACAGCCCACATGCTTCCTCCAATCAGTGTACATTAGAGGGAGCATCAAGGAGCTTGCTGGCTACAGCACCACTGCACCAAGCAAATCAAATCAAATCAAATTTATTTATATAGCCCTTCGTACATCAGCTGATATCTCAAAGTGCTGTACAGAAACCCAGCCTAAAACCCCAAACAGCAAGCAATGCAGGTGTAGAAGCACGGTGGCTAGGAAAAACTCCCTAGAAAGGCCAAAACCTAGGAAGAAACCTAGAGAGGAACCAGGCTATGTGAGGTGGCCAGTCCTCTTCTGGCTGTGCCGGGTGGAGATTATAACAGAACATGGTCAAGATGTTCAAATGTTCATAAATGACCAGCATGGTCGAATAATAATAAGGCAGAGCAGTTGAAACTGGAGCAGCAGCACAGTCAGGTGGACTGGGGACAGCAAGGAGTCATCATGTCAGGTATTCCTGGGGCATGATCCTAGGGCTCAGGTCCTCCGAGAGAGAGAAAGAAAGAGAGAATTAGAGAGAGCATATGTGGGATGGCCAGTCCTCTTCTGGCTGTGCTGGGTGGAGATTATAACAGAACATGGCCAAGATGTTCAAATGTTCATAAATGACCAGCATGGTCGAATAATAATAAGGCAGAACAGTTGAAACTGGAGCAGCAACACGGCCAGGTGGACTGGGGACAGCAAGGAGTCATCATGTCAGGTAGTCCTGAGGCATGGTCCTAGGGCTCAGGTCCTCCGAGAGAGAGAAAGAGAGAAGGAGAGAATTAGAGAACGCACACTTAGATTCACACAGGACACCGAATAGGACAGGAGAAGTACTCCAGATATAACAAACTGACCCTAGCCCCCCGACACATAAACTACTGAAGCATAAATACTGGAGGCTGAGACAGGAGGGGTCAGGAGACACTGTGGCCCCATCCGAGGACACCCCCAGACAGGGCCAAACAGGAAGGATATAACCCCACCCACTTTGCCAAAGCACAGCCCCCACACCACTAGAGGGATATCTTCAACCACCAACTTACCATCCTGAGACAAGGCTGAGTATAGCCCACAAAGATCTCCGCCACGGCACAACCCAAGGGGGGGGCGCCAACCCAGACAGGATGACCACATCAGTTAATCAACCACTCAGGTGACGCACCCCCTCCAGGGACGGTATGAGAGAGCCCTAGTAAGCCAGTGACTCAGCCCCTGTAATAGGGTTAGAGGCAGAGAATCACAGTTTCGGGAAATATGCCCTGGTTTATGACAGCTGGAACAGGGTGCCTTGCAGTCTCTAGCAAAATGGCCAGTTTTATCACAATTTAAACATTCCAATCGCTCCCGGTCCCTTTACCACTGTCTTTCCCAGGTCTCCTACCCTTGAATCCTCCCTTATGCTGGTCTACAATTACCCCGAGAGTCACTATTAGATGCTCTGCTCCTTTCTGTTCTTTCTTTTCTATTCCTCCTTTGAGTCTGGCTTATGTGTCTGTTTTATAATTAATTATAGCTTTTCGACATCTAGACGCAAATTCGTACTTCACTCTCCATTTTGGGCCGAAATAAATGTTCCTTTTCTCCTTAGACTCCATATAATTCCAGAACGTCATTTGAGGATTTACTCCCCATTGTTAATTAACCCTTCTTGTTGTTATCTCCTAGGAATTCAGAATAATTATTTGTATGACTTTTGATAGAATATTAGGTCTTACACGTTAGAGGGAGTTCCCAACTTTCTCAACACCTCTCTGACCTACTCAAATAATTAACCATTAATTCCTCCCTCTCGGAATAGTCAGACCTATTTGTGCGCCTCTGGTAGATCTCAACTATCCACCCCTGAAATGTATTTCGACAGGTGATCTATATTCATACAAATTATGTCCCTGACCTACTTTATTGAAACGTATCTATAGAGGTGATTTTTGATTGAATATGAGGTCTCACATGTGAGCGGATTATCGTTTTTGTGACTCGACTGATTAATATATCTACAGTATCTCTACTTTTAGACAATAGACTATTAGGTCTCACACGTATAGTTCCCAGCTTTCTCAACACCTCTCTGACCTACTCAAATAATTAACCATTAAAGCTATAGTGATTGTTATCATCATTGGGATTGAAAATTCTCTTGACAAGATCAGACCACATTTTCTGAGTAATCAATGCAGAAATCCAGGTAATTCCAAAGTGTTCACAAGCTTTGTCTTGTAACTGTATATCAATGAATTGACAAGGGCACTAGAACAGTCTGCAGCACCCGGCCTCACTATACTACAATCTGAAGTCAAATGCCTACTGTTTCTGATGATTTGGTGGTTCTGTACCCAACTAAGGAGGGCCTACAGCAGCACCTAGATCTTCTGCACAGATTCTGTCAGACCTGGGCCCAGACAGTAAATCTCAGTAAAACTAAATAATGCTGTTCCAAAAAAGTTCTAGTTCCCAGGACCACAAATACAAATTCCATCTAGACACCGTTGCCCTAGAGCACACAAAAACGATACATATCTCGGCCTAAATATCAGTGCTACAGGTAACGTCCACAAAGCTGTGAACGATCTGATAGACGAGGCAAGAAGCGCCTTCTATGCCATCAAAGATAACATCAAATCTGACATACCAGGATCTGGCTAAAAATACTTTAATCAGTTATAGAACCCATTTCCCTTTATGGTTGTGAGGTCTCAGGTCCGCTCACCAATCAAGAATTCACAAAATGGGAAAAACACCAAATTGAGACTCTGCATACAGAATTCTGCAAAAATATCCTCCATGTATAACGTAAAACACCAAATAATGCATGCAGAGCAGAATTAGGCCAATACCCACTGATTATCAAAATCCAGAAAACAGCCGTTAAATTCTATAACCACCTAAAAGGAAGTGATTCCCAAACCTTTCATCACCTACAGAGAGATGAACCTGGAGAAGAGTCCCCTAAGCAAGCTGGTCCTGGGGCTCTGTTCACAAACACAAACAGACACCACACAGCCCCAGGACAGCAACACAAATAGACCTAACCAAATCATGAGAAAACAAAAAGACAATTACTTGACACATTGGAATTAATTTACAAAAAACTGAGCAAAAGAGAGTGCTATTTGGCCCTAAACAGAGAGTACACAGTGGCAGAATACCTGACCACTATGACTGACCCAAAATGAAGGAAAGCTTTGACTACGTATAGACTCAGTGAGCATAGCCTTGCTATTGAAAAACACCGCTGTGGGCAGACCTGGCTTACAAGAGAAGACAGGCTATGTGCACACTGCCCACAAAATGAGATGGAAACTGAGCTGCACTTCCTAACGCCCTGCCAAATGTATGACAATATTAGAGACATTTATTTCCCTCAGATTACACAGACCCACAAAGAATTTGAAAACAAATCCAATTTTGATAAACTCCCATATCTACTGGGTGAAATTCCACAGTGTGCCATCACAGCAGCAAGATTTGTGACCTGTTGCCACAAGAAAAGGTCAACCAGTGAAGAACAAACACCATTGTAAATACAACCCATATTTATGTTTATTTATTTTCCTTTTTTAACTATTTGCACATCATTACAACACTGTATATGACATAATATGACATTTGAAATGTATATTATTATATTATTTTGTAACTTGTGAATGTAATATTTACTGTTAACTTTTCATTGTTTATTTCACTTTTGTTTATCCATTTCACTTGAATTGGCCATGTAAACACATGTTACCCATACCAATGAAGACCTTTGAATTGAATTGAGAGGGGTAGCTAGGAGGTGAGAATTTTCAACCTGCTCTGCTGAAAGCAAATGAAAGAGGTCTTGTGTCAACATTCTGACGGCAATGACAATGACCCACAATGCACCCTGTTTTAACACACACTCTTGACTTAGATCTCAGGGTAGGTGATGCCAATGCATGGTTAGTGTTGTGTCACTGCATGGTTAGGGTGGTATCACTGCATGGTTAGAGTGGTGTCACTGCATGGTTACGGTGATGTTACTGCATGGTTAGAGTGGCATCACTACCTGGTTAGAGTGGTGTCACTGCATGGTTAGAGTGGTGTCACTGCATGGTTACGGTGATGTCACTTCATGGTTAGAGTGGTGTCACTGCCTGGTTAGAGTGGTGTCACTGCATGGTTAGAGTGGTGTCACTGCATGGTTATGGTGATGTCACTTCATGGTTAGAGTGGTGCCACTGCATATTTTGTTCTCTCTAGTTCACATCTGCACCTACAGTTGAAGTCGGAAGTTTACATACACCTTAGCCAAATACATTTCACCTAAGTTTTCACAATTCCTGACATTTAATCCCAGTAATAATTCCCTCTCTTAGGTCAATTAGGATCACCACTTTACTTTAAGGAATGTGAAATAATAATAGAGATAATTATTTATTTAAGCTTTAATTTATTTCATCGCATTCCCATTTGGGAATACACTCAATTAGTATTTGGTAGCATTGCCTTGAAATTGTTTAACTTGGGTCAAACGTTTTGGGTAGCCTTCCACAAGCTTCCCACAATAAGTTGGGTGAATTTTGGCCTGTTCCTCCTGACAGAGCTGGTGTAACTGAGTCAGGTTGGTAGGCCTCCTTGCTCGCTCACGCTTTTTCAGTTCTGCCCACAAATTTTCTTTACGATTGAAGTCAGGGTTTTATGATGGCCACTCCAATACCTTGACTTTGTTGTCCTTAAACTATTTTGCCACAACTTTGGAAGTATGCTTGGGGTCATTGTCCATTTGGAAAACCCATTTGCGACCAAGCTTTAACTTCCTGACTGATATCTTGCTTCAATATATCCACACAATTGTCCTTCCTCATAATGCCATCTATTTTGTGAAGTGCAGCAGTCCCTATTGCAACAAAGCACCCCCACAACATGATGCTGTCACCCCGTGCTTCACTGTTTGGATGGTGTTCTTCGGCTTGCAAGCCTCCCCCTTTTTCCTTCAAACATAACGATGGTCATTATGGCCAAACAGTTCTATTTTTGTTTCATCAGACCAGAGGACATTTCTCCAAAAAGTACGATATTTGTCGCCATGTGCAGTTGCAAACCGTTGTCTGGCTTTTTTTTATGGCGGTTTTGGAACAGTGGATTCTTCCTTGCTGAGCGGCCTTTCAGGTTATGTCGATATAGGACTCGTTTTACTGTGGATATAGTAACTTTTGTACTTGTTTCCTCCAGCATCTTCACAAGGTCCTTTGCTGTTGTTCTGGGATTGATTTGCACTTTTCGCACCAAAGTACGTTCATCTCTAGGAGACAGAACGCATCTCCTTCCTGAGCGGTATGACGGCTGCGTGGTCCCATGGTGTTTATACTTGCGTACGATTGTTTGTACAGATTAACGTGGTACCTTCAGGTGTTTGGAAATTGCTCCTAAGGATGAACCAGACTTGTGGAGGTCTACAATTTTTTTCTGAAGTCTTGGCTGATTTCTTTTGATTTTCCCATGATGTCAAGCAAAGAGGCACTGAGTTTGAAGGTAGGCCTTGAAATACATCCACATGTACACCTCCAATGAGCTCAAATTATGTCAATTAGCCTATCAGAAGCTTCTAAAGCCATGACATCATTTTCTGGAAGTTTCCAAGTACTAATTGAGTGTATTCAACTTAGTGTACGTAAACATCTGACCCACTAGAATTGTGATACAGTGAATTATAAGTGAAATAATCTGTCTAAACAATTGTTGGAACAATTACTTGTGTCATGCACAAAGTAGATGTCCTAGCCTACTTGCCAAAACTATAGTTTTTTAATAAGAAATTTGTGGAGTGGTTGAAAAACCAGTTTTAATGACTCCAACCTAAGTGTATGTAAACTTCCAACTTCAACTGTACAGCTGTAGCCAAAAGTTTTGAGAATGACACAAATATTAATTTTCACAAAGTTTGCTGCTTCAGTGTCTTTAGATATTTTTGTCAGATGTTACTATGGAATACTGAAGTATAATTACAAGCATTTCATAAGTGTCAAAGGCTTTTATTGACAATTACATGAAGTTGATGCAAAGAGTCAATATTTGCAGTGTTGACCCTTCTTTTTCAAGACCTCTGCAATCCGCCCTGGCATCCTGTCAATTAACTTCTGGGCCACATCCTGACTGATGGCAGCCCATTCTTGCATAATCAATGCTTGGAGTTTGTCAGAATTTGTGGGTTTTTGTTTGTCCAGCCGCCTCTTGAGGATTGACCACAAGTTCTCAATGGGATTAAGGTCTGGGGAGTTTCCTGGCCATGGACCCAAAATATCGATGTTTTGTTCCCCAAGCCACTTAGTTATCACTTTTGCCTCATGGCAAGGTGCTCCATCATGCTGGAAAAGGCATTGTTCGTCACCAAACTGTTCCTGGATGGTTGGGAGAAGTTGCTCTCGGAGGATGTGTTGGTACCATTCTTTATTCATGGCTGTGTTCGTAGGCAAAATTGTGAGTGAGCCCACTCCCTTGGCTGAGAAGCAACCCTACACATGAATGGTCTCAGGATGCTTTGCTGTTGGCATGACACAGGACTGATGATAGCGCTCACTTTGTCTTCTCCTGACAAGCTTTTTTCCGGATGCCCCAAACAATCGGAAATAGGATTCATCAGAGAAAATTACTTTACCCCAGTCCTCAGCAGTCCAATCCCTGTACCTTTTGCAGAATATCAGTCTGTCCCTGATGTTTTTCCTAGAGAGAAGTGGCTTCTTTGCTGCCCTTCTTGACACCAGGCCATCCTCCAAAAGTCTTTGCCTCACTGTGCGTGCAGATGCGCTTGCTGGACTTTCTTGGGCACCCTGAAGCCTTCTTCACAACAATTGAACCTCTCTCCTTGAAGTTCTTGATGATCCGATAAATGGTTGATTTAGGTACAATCTTACTGGCATCAATATCCTTGCCTGTGAAGCCCTTTTTGTGCAAAGCAATGATTACGGAACGTGTTTCCTTGCAGGTAACCATGTTTGACAGAGGAAGAACAACGATTCCAAGCACCACCCTCCCTCCCAGTCTGTTATTCGAACTCAATCAGCATGACAGAGTGATCTCCAGCCTTGTCATCGTCAACACTCACACCTGTGTTAATAAGAGAATCACTGACATGATGTCAGCTGGTCCTTTTGTTGCAGGGTTGAAATGCAGTAGAAATGTTTTTACGGGATTCAGTTCATTTGCATGGCAAAGAGGGACTTTGCAATTATTTGCAATTCATCTGATCACTCTTCATAACATTCTGGAGTATATGCAAATTGCTATCATACAAAATGAGGCAGCAGACTTTGTGAAAATGTATATTTGTGTCATTCTCAAAACTTTTGGCCACGACTGTATATCCCCAGAGTCTGTGTGTTGTCAGTACCCTGTAAATGTTCATTATGTGTTGTTAGGACCCTGTATATGTTCACTGTGTGTTGTCAGCACCCTGCATATGTTCATTATCTGTTGTTAGGACCCTGTATATGTTCACTGTGTGTTGTCAGCACCCTGCATATGTTCATTATCTGTTGTTAGGACCCTGTATATGTTCACTGTGTGTAGTCAGCATTATCTGTTTTTAGTACCATGTACAGTGGGGCAAAAAAGTATTTAGTCAGCCACCAATTGTGCTAGTTCTCCCACTTAAAAAGATGAGAGATGCCTGTAATTCATAGGTACACTTCAACTAGTAGAGACAAAATTAGAAAAAAAATCCAGAAAATCACATTGTAGGATTTTTAATGAATTTATTTGCAAATTATGGTGGAAAATAAATATTTGGTCAATAACATAAGTTTATCTCAATACTTTTTTATATACCCTTTGTTGGCAATGACAGAGGTCAAATGTTTTCTGTAAGTCTTCACAAGCTTTTCACACACTGTTTCTGGTATTTTGGCCCATTCCTCCATGCAGATCTCCTCTAGAGCAGTGATGTTTTGGGGCTGTTGCTGGGCAACACGGACTTTCAACTCCCTCCAAAGATTTTCTATGGGGTTGAGATCTGGAGACTGGCTAGGCCACTCCAGGACATTGAAATGCTTCTTACGAAGCCACTCCTTCGTTGCCCGGGCGGTGTGTTTGGGATCATTGTCATGCTGAAAGACCCAGCCACGTTTCATCTTCAATGCCCTTGCTGATGGAAGGAGGTTTTCACTCAAAATCTCACGATACATGGCCCCATTCATTCTTTCCTTTACACGGATCAGTCGTCCTGGTCCCTTTGCAGAAAAACAGCCCCAAAGCATGATGTTTCCACCACCATGCTTCACAGTAGGTATGGTGTTCTTTGGATGCAACTCAGCATTCTTTGTCCTCCAAACACGACGAGTTGAGTTTTTAACAAAAAGTTATATTTTGGTTTCATCTGACAAACTCTCGCTAACTTCAGATGGGCCTTGACTGGCTTAAGCAGAGGGACACATCTGGCACTGCAGGATTTGAGTCCCTGGCGGCGGAGTGTGTTACTGATGGTAGGCTTTGTTACTTTGGTCCCAGCTCTCTGCAGGTCATTCACTAAGTCCCCCTGTGTGGTTCTGGGATTTTTGCTCACCGTTCTTGTGATCATTTTGACCCTACGGTGTGAGATCTTGCGTGGAGCCCCAGATCGAGGGAGATTATCAGTGGTCTTGTATGTCTTCCATTTCCTAATAATTGCTCCCACAGTTGATTTATTCAAACCAAGCTGCTTACCTATTGTAAATTCAGTCTTCCCAGCCTGGTGCAGGTCTACAATTTTGTTTCTGGTGTCCTTTGACAGCTCTTTGGTCTTGGCCATAGTGGAGTTTGGAGTGTGACTGTTTGAGGTTGTGGACAGGTGTCTTTGATACTGATAACAAGTTCAAACAGGTGCCATTAATACAGGTAACGAGTGGAGGACAGAGGAGCCTCTTAAAGAAGAAGTTACAGGTCTGTGAGAGCCAGAAATCTTGCTTGTTTGTAGGTGACCAAATACTTATTTTCCACCATAATTTGCAAATAAATTCATTAAAAATCCTACAATGTAATTTTCTGGATTTTTTTCTTCTCATTTCGTCTGTCATAGTTGAAGTGTACCTATGATTTACAGGCCTCTCTCATCTTTTTAAGTGGGAGAACTTGCACAATTGGTGGCTGACTAAACCACCACTACTTTTTTGCCCCACTGTATATGTTAATTATGTGTTGCTAGCACCCTGTTTATGTTCATTGTGTTGTTAGTGCCCTGTTTATGTTAGGCCCGGATTCAATCTGAGCGCTCTATATGACAATGTGGCCTTTAAATGTAATGATACTGCATACATATAGATCACATTCAGAGTAAACGATGCAGATGACAGCTCAATTGGAAATTACCTTTAAATGCCAAGCACACTATAGTGCTGTTTCGGATTGAACCCTGGCCTGAATGTGTTATGTGTACCCTGTTTATGGGTTGTTGCCTGTTGTGTTTATGTGATGATGCCTATAGTTTGTATATGTTGTTGTCTGTAGTGTTTATGTGATGTTGTCTGTAGTATTTATGTGATGTTGTCTGTAGTGTTTATGTGTTGTTGTCTGTAGTGTTTATGTGATGTTGTCTGTAGTATTTATGTGATGATGCCTATAGTTTGTATGTGTTGTTGTCTGTAGTGTTTATGTGATGTTGTCTGTAGTGTTTATGTTTTGTTGTCTGTAGTGTTTATGTTTTGTTGTCTGTAGTGTTTATGTGATGATGCCTATAGTTTGTATGTGTTGTTGTCTGTAGTATTTATGTTTTGTTGTCTGTAGTATTTATGTTTTGTTGTCTGTAGTGTTTATGTGTTGTTGTCTGTAGTGTTTATGTGATGTTGTCTGTAGTGTTTATGTGATGTTGTCTGTAGTGTTTATGTGATGTTGTCTGTAGTGTTTACGTGATGTTGTCTGTAGCGTTTATGTGATGTTGTCTGTAGTGTTTATGTGATGATGCCTATAGTTTGTATGTGTTGTTGTCTGTAGTGTTTATGTGATGTTGTCTCTAGTGTTTATGTGATGTTGTCTGTAGTGTTTATGTGATGTTGTCTGTAGTGTTTATGTGATGTTGTCTGTAGTGTTTATGTGATGTTGTCTGTAGTGTTTATGTGATGTTGTCTGTAGTGTTTATGTGATGTTGTGTGTAGTGTTTATGTGATGTTGTCTGTAGTGTTTATGTGATGTTGTCTGTAGTGTTTACGTGATGTTGTCTGTAGTGTTTATGTGATGTTGTCTGTAGTGTTTATGTGATGTTGTCTGTAGTGTTTATGTGATGTTGTCTGTAGTGTTTATGTGATGTTGTCTGTAGTGTTTATGTGATGTTGTCTGTAGTGTTTATGTGATGTTGTCTGTAGTGTTTATGTGATGTTGTCTGTAGTGTTTATGTGATGTTGTCTGTAGTGTTTATGTGATGTTGTCTGTAGTGTTTATGTGATGTTGTCTGTAGTGTTTATGTTTTGTTGTCTGTAGTGTTTATGTGATGTTGTCTGTAGTGTTTATGTGATGTTGTCTGTAGTGTTTATGTGATGTTGTCTGTAGTGTTTACGTGATGTTGTCTGTAGTGTTTATGTGATGTTGTCTGTAGTGTTTATGTGATGTTGTCTGTAGTGTTTATGTGATGTTGTCTGTAGTGTTTATGTTTTGTTGTCTGAAGTGTTTATGTGATGTTGTCTGTAGTGTTTATGTGATGTTGTCTGTAGTGTTTACGTGATGTTGTCTGTAGTGTTTATGTGATGTTGTCTGTAGTGTTTATGTGATGTTGTCTGTAGTGTTTATGTGATGTTGTCTGTAGTGTTTATGTGATGTTGTCTCTAGTGTTTATGTGATGTTGTCTGTAGTGTTTATGTGATGTTGTCTGTAGTGTTTATGTGATGTTGTCTGTAGTGTTTACGTGATGTTGTCTGTAGTGTTTATGTGTTGTTGTCTGTAGTGTTTATGTGATGTTGTCTGTAGTGTTTATGTGATGTTGTCTGTAGTGTTTATGTGATGTTGTCTGTAGCGTTTATGTGATGTTGTCTGTAGTGTTTATGTGATGTTGTCTGTAGTGTTTATGTGATGTTGTCTGTAGTGTTTATGTGATGATGCCTATAGTTTGTATGTGTTGTTGTCTGTAGTATTTATGTTTTGTTGTCTGTAGTGTTTATGTGATGTTGTCTGTAGTGTTTATGTTTTGTTGTCTGTTGTGTTTATGTGATGATGCCTATAGTTTGTATGTGTTGTTGTCTGTAGTGTTTATGTGATGTTGTCTGTAGTATTTATGTGTTGTTGTCTGTAGTGTTTATGTGATGTTGTCTGTAGTGTTTATGTGTTGTTGTCTGTAGTGTTTATGTTTTGTTGTCTGTAGTGTTTATGTGATGTTGTCTGTAGTGTTTATGTGATGTTGTCTGTAGTGTTTCTGTGATGTTGTCTGTAGCGTTTATGTGTTGTTGTCTGTAGTGTTTACGTGATGTTGTCTGTAGTGTTTATGTGATGTTGTCTGTAGTGTTTATGTGATGTTGTCTGTAGTGTTTATGTTTTGTTGTCTGTAGTGTTTATGTGATGTTGTCTGTAGTGTTTATGTGATGTTGTCTGTAGTGTTTCTGTGATGTTGTCTGTAGCGTTTATGTGATGTTGTCTGTAGTGTTTATGTGATGTTGTCTGTAGTGTTTATGTGATGTTGTCTGTAGTGTTTATGTGATGTTGTCTGTAGTGTTTATGTGATGTTGTCTGTAGTGTTTATGTGTTGTTGTCTGTAGTGTTTATGTGATGTTGTCTGTAGTGTTTATGTGATGTTGTCTGTAGTGTTTATGTGATGTTGTCTGTAGTGTTTATGTGATGTTGTCTGTAGTGTTTATGTGATGTTGTCTCTAGTGTTTATGTGATGTTGTCTGTAGTGTTTATGTGATGTTGTCTGTAGTGTTTATGTGATGTTGTCTGTAGTGTTTATGTGATGTTGTCTCTAGTGTTTATGTGATGTTGTCTGTAGTATTTATGTGATGTTGTCTGTAGTGTTTATGTTTTGTTGTCTGTAGTGTTTATGTGATGTTGTCTGTAGTGTTTATGTGATGTTGTCTGTAGTGTTTATGTGATGTTGTCTGTAGTGTTTATGTGATGTTGTCTGTAGTGTTTATGTGATGTTGTCTGTAGTGTTTATGTTTTGTTGTCTGTAGTGTTTATGTGATGTTGTCTGTAGTGTTTATGTGATGTTGTCTGTAGTGTTTATGTGATGTTGTTTGTAGTGTTTATGTGTTGTTGTCTGTAGTGTTTATTAGAGGTCGACTGATTAATTAGGGCCGATTTCAAGTTTTCATAACAATTGGAAATCGGTATTTTTGGGCGCCGATTTGCCGATTTTTTTAAATATATTTTTTTACACCTTCATTTAGTCTTTATTTAACTTGGAAAGTCAGTTAAGAACACATTCTTATTTTCAATGACGGCCTAGGAACGGTGGGTTAACTGCCTCGTTCAGGGGCAGAAAAACAAAAAATGTTCACATTGTCAGCTCGGGGGATCCAATCTTGCAACCTTATAGTTAACTAGTCCAACTCAATAACGACCTGCCTCTCTCTCGTTGCACTCCACAAGGAGACTGTTACGCAAATGCAGTAAGCCAATGTAAGTTGCTAGCTAGCATTAAACTTATCTTATAAAAAACAATCAATCATAATCACTAGTTAACTACACATGGTTGATTATTATTGATTATCTAGTGTGTCCTGTGTTGCATATAATCTGACTGACCATACAAGTATCTAAGTATCTGACTGAGCGGTGGTAGGCAGAAGCAGGCGCGTAAACATTCATTCAAACAGCACTTTTGTGCGTTTTGCCAGCAGCTCTTCGTTGTGCATAAAGCATTGGCTGTTTATGTTTGGGGCTATCAACTCCGGAGATGAGGCTGGTGTGACCGAAGTGAAATGGCTGGTTAGTTAGCGTGCGCTAATAGCGTTTCAAACTTCACTCGCTCTGAGCCTTGGGGTGGTTGTTTCCCTTGCTCCGCATGGGTAACGCTGCTTCGATGTGGTGGCTGTTGTCGTTGTGTTGCTGGTTCGAGCCCAGGGAGGAGCGAGGAGAGGGACGGAAGCTATACTGTTACACTGGCAATGCTAAAGTGCCTATAAGAACATCCAATAGTCCAAGGTTAATGAAATACAAATGGTATAGAGGGAAATAGTCGTATAATAACTACAAGCTAAAAATTCTTACCTGGGAATATTGAAGACTCATGTTAAAAGGAACCACCAGCTTTCAAATGCTTTCAAATGTTCTCATGTTCTGAGCAAGGAACTGAAACGTTAGCTTTCTTACATGGCACATATTGCACTTTTACTTTCTTCTCCAACACTTTGTTTTTGCATTATTTAAACCAAATTGAACATGTTT
Organism: Oncorhynchus mykiss; assembly: GCF_013265735.2. NCBI lineage: Eukaryota > Metazoa > Chordata > Actinopteri > Salmoniformes > Salmonidae > Oncorhynchus > Oncorhynchus mykiss. Next base: position 40,935,616 of record NC_048590.1, read on the forward strand.
CATTATCTACTTGAGACTAAATTGATTTTATTGATGTATTATATTAAGTTAAAAAGTGTTAATTCATTATTGTTGTAATTGTCATTATTACAACTACATTTAAAAAAAAGCCGATTAATCGGTATCGGCTTTTTTGGTCCTCCAATAATCGGTATCGGTGTTGGCGTTGAAAAATCATAATCGGTCGACCTGTAGTGTTTATGTGATGTTGTCTGTAGTGTTTATGTGATGTTGTCTGTAGTGTTTCTGTGATGTTGTCTGTAGTGTTTATGTGTTGTTGTCTGTAGTGTTTATGTGATGTTGTCTGTAGTGTTTATGTGATGTTGTCTGTAGTGTTTATGTGATGTTGTCTGTAGTGTTTATGTGATGTTGTCTGTAGCGTTTATGTGTTGTTGTCTGTAGCGTTTATGTGATGTTGTCTGTAGTGTTTATGTGATGTTGTCTGTAGCATTTATGTGTTGTTGTCTGTAGTGGTGACTGAGAGGAGAATGACCTCCAGATGCATGGTGTCCTTCAGGCCCGGTGTTATGGCGTGCATGCCTGGGGGGGGGGGGGGGTAGCAGGCATGGTGTCCTTCAGGCCCAGTGCTACAGCATGACTGGGGGGGAGGTAGCAGGCATGGTGTCCTTCAGGCCCAGTGTTACAGCATGACTGGGGGGGGAGGTAGCAGGCATGGTGTCCTTCAGGCCCAGTGTTATGGCGTGCATGCCTGGGGGCTGGGGGGTAGCAGGCATGGTGTCCTTCAGGCCCAGTGTTGCAGCATGACTGGGGGGGAGGGGGTAGCAGGCATGGTGTCCTTCAGGCCCAGTGTTAAAGCATGACTGGGGGGGAGGTAGCAGGCATGGTGTCCTTCAGGCCCAGTGTTACAGCATGACTGGGGGGGGGGAGGTAGCAGGCATGGTGTCCTTCAGTCCCAGTGCTACAGCATGACTGGGGGGGGGGGGGGGGGGGTAGCAGGCATGGTGTCCTTCAGGCCCAGTGCTACAGCATGACTGGGGGGGAGGTAGCAGGCATGGTGTCCTTCAGGCCCAGTGTTACAGCATGACTGGGGGGGGGGGGGGGGGGGGGGTAGCAGGCATGGTGTCCTTCAGGCCCAGTGCTACAGCATGACTGGGGGGGGGGGGTAGCAGGCATGGTGTCATTCAGGCCCAGTGTTATGGCGTGCATGCCTGGGGGGGGGGGGGGGGGGGGGGTAGCAGGCATGGTGTCCTTCAGTCCCAGTGTGACAGCGTGCATGACTGGGGGGGTAGCAGGCATGGTGTCCTTCAGGCCCAGTATTACAGCATGGGGGGGTTGCAGGCAAATAGAGGAGCCATTAAATAGCACTACATCTGCCACTGTAATGACAACACCATGAATCATGGAATCATAAGCAGAACCCCATTGTGTGTTAGTGTGTATCTGTAAAACAGAGGATGTTATTCTTCGGCATTGTTATTGCTCATTCAACGGATCAAGCGGGTTAAGAGTAGTCTCCTCATACCCCCACCCAGGCCTGGTCCGCTCTTCTATATCTCATCTCATCACTGTGACCGTACTGGGTTAGTGTGCATGTGTACGGTGGGTTAGTGTGTGTTCAAGGGCCTGGCAGAGTGCTGAAGCTCAGATCTTAAGCCCAGAGCAGGCAGAGCAGAGCCTGATGTTCATCTCCACGGCAACAAACCACTCTGGAAACTTTCCCACATGACCACACACACACACACACACACACACAAATACCCTCTGCTCTGCAACAGATCTCCTCTCGGATGTTAATCACCAATCCTGCGCTGCTATGACCAAAAGGGAATCGAACCAAGGACCAAGACCATGTAAGCCCACTAAGCTAAAGCCTAGGCATGCAACAGCACTACTTTGCTTTGGAAATCAACACTGTTGTTGGCAAGACAACAACGCTATTGGCAAGGCAACAATTACTTATTGGCAACCCTTAGCAGAAACAGCCTGGCCTGCAACACCAAATCTTAACAAATCTCCATCTACATTTTGAATGTCTATTTCTGAAACAATGCTGTCTTACATGTATAACTGTAGATATGTAGCTCACTCAGTGCCAGAGGAAAACAGGACATTGTTTGGCAGAGGTGTAAATAGTGTTTGATGTTAGCTAGTGGTTTGTGATGATAGCAGGGGTGCATGGAGGCAAATAGCCTCTTCTTCTGCTGTGGGATATGTTGAAGAAGGAACACATTAGTAGAAATATAGGCATTAGTGTCCCAGTTAAGATTTCACTCATGAAACTCTAATTAAACCAAAGCTTTGCTAAATCAATACAGTTGAACATGAACAGTATGTTGATGTCTGACTCCTCTAGTGAGTTCAGTGATCGCTGCATCTTGTACTCACTAACTGGATTAGAGAGTCACTGGTCTAATCCGCTGTCTTCTGAGAATCATAAAAAACAAGGGTCTCTCTCAGAATCAGAATTCTGTGCAGTAATATTTTATTTCAACTATACATGCCGTGTTAAAAAAATTATAACAAGAAGTCCTGAAACAAAAGACGATCATTTTGTACACATTCACAGTTCCAACTTTACAACATATATACAAACACTCTGAACAAACATCAGGAGGGCTTACTGTCCAATCAGAACAGTATTAGAAAGGTAATGTCAACGAGGCTGGTTCATCTGCACACACAGAGCATAGATAGACAGGAGGGTAGGAAGGCTTTAGACTGACACTGCAACACAAAAACCCAGGTCAATATGGCAATGCACAAGACAACGCAGCCTGTCTGTCTGGACGAATGGAACAGGGGTGTGTGTGTGTGTGTGTGTGTGAGCCCAAACGCTGGTTAGCAGAGGACGACTGATAGACAACAGACTTTAATTAATACCATTATCTTTTTTAAACTAAATGTGGCTTCGGGTTCCAAACAGGCAGACAAATTAATTCCCCAAATAAGGTAAATGTCCCCAAATCATGAACCTCATTGTCAATGTGAGATCTGACCCACATCCTGTTGTTATACATGTCCCGGTCACATGACCACTGCTCACTCTAATGGAACAGTTTATTAAGCCATTAGATACACATCTTTGATCTATAATAATTACCCAGAGTGTTTACCTTAATACTGGGCTGGATGGTTTATTGAGTACTGTATTGTGACTGTTTACTGTATATTGGCTGTATAGTGCCATGTTGAGCTGAGTGTTTTGAAGCAAAGCGTTTAGAGAAAAGACAAGAGTCAGTCTACATCCCCATGCCATAATAGTACATTCACTGCATGGAACCTCAGCTTGGTCTATCAGCAGCCTTCTTCTTCATGAGGTCATATACGGATACTGTAATCCCAGCATGCTTTGCTTCAGCCTGCATTCTGTAATGGAATGTTGGTGACTAAACCGACTCTTAGTTCTAGAATCAAAATAACTGCAGTTTGGTAGATAAATACAAATTGAAATGCAGAACACAAATTTCACTCTGAATTCAAATAATCAGAGTTGCTTAGGTTATATTGTAACAATAATGACATTCAGGACCAAATCACTTTTTTCCCTCAATGTTTCTGTATATCGATCATTCGTTGAATAAGGCACACGATGCACAGATTGGGGTTAACTGGCCTAAAAATATGTATACTCATATATTTATAATATGTACAGTATCTTGTCATTACCAGCATGACTCGGTAGGACACATTGGTAGATGTTGGTGTGATTGTACACTTGTCACTCACTGGGAAACTGCAAACACAACAATGCCTCTGGAACCAAAATGGCAACCAGAGAACCGAAGATCTAAGATCAGTTACCCTGGAAATGGTTAAGATTAGGTTTGAGAGAGGGTAAGCTGATCCTGCATCTGTACCTTGGGGCGACTACCACACAGAGAGCTGTGTGTGAACTCCCAACGGAGCACAGAGACTAACACTAGTGATGGACATGCAGTTGGCAGGTGAGTCAGACAGACATGTTACAGGATGCCATTTCAACCTGACAGAACTAAACCCATTGGTGTTGCTTAAAATGTTTCCGTCTTTCATTTGTGAATAAAATAAAGAAAACCAAACCAAAACAACACCAGCCTGTTGAAGTGGGTTGGATGAAATGTTTCTAAATACCACTCTGCTACAGTGAAAGACTGGAGCAAAGGTCTCTGCATCGCCAGTTTGTATCTGTGTGTCTGTGTGAGACAGGAGAAGAGTGGTATGTGTTGATAGAGGACTCTGATGTCACTGGAGCCTGTTCTAACAGTGCATTGAATTGCATGGTCTGTACGCACACACACACACACACGTCAGGAGACAACGGCAGCTGTAGGGTACAGACGCATAAGAGGACTAAATACACTCAACATACATTACTCATCATAAACCAATAGCAGCAAACGTGTTTAGTAGATATCCCAGTGAGTTACAGAGGGTCCCTGTTAGGGTACGTAGGCAGCCAGGCCTTTCACCTCCCCAAGCAAAGTGTGTGTGTGTGTGTGTTTGCTGTACATTGGGTTTTGCCCTCCAGCTGACACACACTGGTGTTCTCTCTGTTGCCTTCCTTCCTCCTCAGTCTTTATAGTTGAGTTAAACACCTCTAAAGGGACACTAAAGGGACACTATGTTTAGTGTGTCTCCTCGCTGCTCTCCCCCATCAGTCAGACAGATAAGATACAAACAGTTATATTGTATTCCTCCCCCTTGTTCAGTTCAGTCCAGTTCACATTCATGGGAAGACAGAGGGTGTCCCCCAAATGGCACCCTTATTCCCTATATAGTGCACTAGGTACAACCAGGCCTATGTGCCGTGGTCAGGAGTAGTTGACAACAAAGGGGAATAGGGTGCCATTTGTGACACAAACAGACAGTGCTTAGTGACAGTGAAACATCAGACCCATTCTTCAAGTAGTTCTCGGAGTTAGACCTCGTACCGTCCACAGTCGGGATCATAGGGCCAGGCTACACACTGGGGGCCACGCTAGTCCCCTACAGGACCCCTACACCCATCTACCCCCACCCTGCCTTCTGTCCTGGGCCTGGGCTGAGGTTAGTGAGTCAGGGCCAGGGGTCAGGGTTAGAGGAGACTGACCAGTGTGTTGTGAGATGGAGAGAAACATGGAGCCACAAGACAAGACACAGACCTCCACGTCACATCTGGTGTGATTTTCTCTTTTTAGAGTGAAGGAATGAATCATTCCACGGGGAACACACCCCGACACACACATGGTCCTACTCTCTCCCTAAGCCTTCTCACAACCAGTCTGGCTCTAGAGCACACTCAGTAGTGCCCCTGCCCCGTCCCAGTTAGTACACTTGGTAGTACACTCCATAGTGTCTATAGTGTCCTAGTAGCTGTACTTGTTGACCACCCTCATCTGAGGAGTCTGTGGGGTGAAGGCGTTGGGTTTAGGGGGGACGTCAGGCTTTAGGGACGGGGTCCGTTTAAGCCCCTGGCGGGGGAGCGAGCCGTGCCCACTGTAGCTGCTCTGGCGGGACAGGGAGGGGGGGTGGGGGTGTTGATGGGGGGAGTGAAGCCCCCTCTGGGAGTCCAGTCTGGAGGGAGGGGTGGGGGGCATGTACCCCCCTCTGTTCATACTGTGTTGGTGGGACAACGACACCCCCATATTGACCCCGTTGGGAGAGGTGGCGGTGAGGGAGTGTCTGTGAGAAGAGATCCTGTGATGAGAGCCGTACCTCCTCTCCAGGGTGCCGCTCATGCTTCCTCCCATACCCAGGCTGCCTGTGGGGGAGCTAGGGGTGGAGGGCAGTGGGACGTCAACCCTCTTGGTGGGGCTGTGCCTGGGCAGGGAGGAGGAGGAGGAGGGGGAGTAAAGAGAGGCCTCTCGGCTGGGGACCTTGGGGGGAACCTCAGTGATGTCCCCTAGAGGCTCCAGCATCAGGTGTTGTCTGCTGGGTCGGGGTGCTGAGCCGGCCCCCTCTTGGAGGATAGCCTTGGAGCTAGCGTTAGCCGTGTTAGCATCGTTCAGGTGCTTCAGCAGGTTGTTCAGTGTGTTCCTGGCATCCAGTGACCTCTTCTGCTCCTTTCTGCTCCCTTTAGAATGAGGGGGCGTGGCCTGCAGGTGTTCCATGTTCTCTGGCTTCCTGTCCAGGGTGCGCGGCGGCGTGACGTCGTCGGTCGGGTTTCCATGGTAACCACTGCGGTATTCGTGCGTGGCGTTGGGAAGGACGACGGCGCTGGGGATGTGGGAGTGTCCCAGCGCAGGGTGGGGGTGGGGCTGGGGGTGAGGAGGGGGGGAACTGGGGTGGAACTGGGGACTCTTGGCAATGGAGGAGGAGGTAGAGTTGGAGTTCTTCCTGGGTCCGTTGATCTTCCCGTGGTGATTGGCTCGCTCCCATTGGTTCCTGATTGGCTGCAGGCCTTTCTGCTGCAGCACAGGGGTAGACTCGGGGGTGGGCAGGGCGGCCAGCTCGGGGGGCTGACAGCCGTCCCGGAGGATCATGGTCTTGGTGTCTCCGTTAGGCGTCAGGTCCTTACCACTGCTCAGTAAGTTGGTGTACAGCTTGGGACAGTCCAGACTTGGCTGGTACTCCTGGAGACAAGACAGAAGAGAGGGCTTTGTTCATTTGGTTCCTCCAGCCAACACATACTGTACATACTGTACATACTGTACATGCATACATACATACACAGTGCCTTCAGAAAGTATCCAGACCCCTTGACTTTTTCAACATTTTGTTACATTACAGCCTTATTATAAAATGGATTAAATAAAAATAAATCCTCAGCAATCTACACACAATACCCCCAAAAATCTAAATAATGCTAATTTAACCATTCTCCTATTTGTTTAAAAGCAGTGGTAAATATGAAAATAAAAGTTTACAAATGAATCGAACACCCCCACCTTTCTGTCATGGTTTAAACCATTTATTTCTATGTGGCTGCACAAACCGTCTCCCTGTCCACAGCACTGTCCACTCACTAGTGCTGAATTTCAGCCTCAGCTGAGCTCCTTTAAACACAGATTTTTCTTTGCACTTGCTCACTTTCGCCATTTGTTTGCCAAGTCCCCTTGATAAAAATCGCCTTTAATTCCAATGCATTAGATTTATCCGTTCATTCATAATTGTTTGCTCTTGTCAGTCAGCTGTTTAGAGCGCTCATTGCTTTGTTTCTCAGGCGGGCGCGGGTATCGCTGTTCTCTGTGCCGTCCGCGACCAGAAGTAGACCATTTATTTAGCTTTATTATTTTCAATCAATATCAGTTTTCTTGCCTGGATGAGCTGATGATTGTCTCCAATATCACTAGACAACCAGCCTACAGCTAAATAGCATTGCGCAACCATTCCATCCAACATTAATGACAGTACGCCTATAGTAGACTCTTCACAAGACTTCGATTTGGCAATGGCATAGGCCTACATTATTTTGGATAATGACATTTTAAATAGGCATGGTTACACTTAGTGCTTTTTCCGAGATCTCCAAGATCCAGGAATAGTACAGGGTTTAAGTTCAATGTTCTAATTCAATCATTAAATGCTTAATAATTACAAATTACACTATCATTAATGTCATAAATGTAGGGAAAGGTTGTGGTTTATGTCACACGATCTGTGAAGAATCTAAGAATTCAACTTGTGTATTATATTGAATGTAACCTGTTCTGTTTATGTTCATGTGTGTAAAATTGCTTCAGTTGAGAGCGTAGGCTACTGGCAGTGTAGGCCTAGTGGAGGGTAAAGGCAACAAAATGCAGTTGACCCTCCCTTTCTGAAAAATGCATTGAAAGTATAGGGAGCGTAACTTTTCTCACCGCAACCGGCAATCAGAGTTTACCCACCATTTATTTACTACTACATCACTGGCTACCCCACAGTGGAGGTGTCATAATACCCATAAAACCTAGCGGTCAAACAGGGAAATGGTTCCAATCGTTTTTACTCCATTCATTTTTCTCATAGGAAATTTTATAAACACTTAAAATAAGGGCTGTGATTCGTGGAGGCTTACCCAGGCGTGGCGTTTTAATAACCATGTAAATCTCTCTCAGACAAGGTGACTTTTATCAATATATTCAGCTCTATTTACTTTTCTGCTAATTAGTATCAACGTAGACATGCAAGACTACAAATCCCTGCAAGCTTCTGCACGTCGTCTCTAGCTGACACCTTTGCTAACAGGTATTGTCTCAAGTTAAAACTTGCACAAGACAGTTTACAGAATTGCTACATTTAGCTAACAGATAGTTAATCCAGAGATTCTTACCTTTGCCTCTATTCGGCAGTCTTGTCCAGATCATCATGGTATTTGTAGTACTTTATGATAGCCACATTAGCGTTTAATTTTTAGGGGATAAACACAGGCGACTATGTTGATAAAAATCACCTTATCCTAGAGATTTACATGGTTATTAAAACGTCCCACCAAAGTAAACCTACACCAAACACAGCCCTTATTTTACGTGTTTCTAAAATCCTCTATGGGAAAAATGTATGGTGGAAAAACGATTGGAGGGTATTATGACTCATACTGTGGTACTCTATAGGCCTACACATTGTAGCCTAGTCTAGTAAATTGACCATGTGTGTTAGGGTAACCACCCAATTTCCCCAGGACAGTTTCAGACCCATTTCAGTTGGCCCGACTTTTCAAGGAACAAAACATTTAAATTTGTCAGCAAGAAGCATCAATTCATTTGGCCTAATCAATGGTATTCGCCGAATGTCAGTAGGCACACGTTTTGGTGTTTTGTAAACAGATCTACGTCCAGTGATCAGAGTACATGCAGATGTCTATTTCCAGTCATCAGAGTACATGCAGATGTCTATTTCCAGTCATCAGAGTACATGCAGATGTCTATTTCCAGTCATCAGAGTACATGCAGATGTCTATTTCCAGTCATCAGAGTACATGCAGATGTCTATTTCCAGTCATCAGAGTACATGCAGATGTCTATTTCCAGTCATCAGAGTACATGCAGATGTCTATTTCCAGTCATCAGAGTACATGCAGATGTCTATTTCCAGTCATCAGAGTACATGCAGATGTCTATTTCCAGTCATCAGAGTACATGCAGATGTCTATTTCCAGTCATCAGAGTACATGCAGATGTCTATTTCCAGTCATCAGAGTACATGCAGATGTCTATTTCCAGTCATCAGAGTACATGCAGATGTCTATTTCCAGTCATCAGAGTACATGCAGATGTCTATTTCCAGTCATCAGAGTACATGCAGATGTCTATTTCCAGTCATCAGAGTACATGCAGATGTCTATTTCCAGTCATCAGAGTACATGCAGATGTCTATTTCCAGTCATCAGAGTACATGCAGATGTCTATTTCCAGTCATCAGAGTACATGCAGATGTCTATTTCCAGTCATCAGAGTACATGCAGATGTCTATTTCCAGTCATCAGAGTACATGCAGATGTCTATTTCCAGTCATCAGAGTACATGCAGATGTCTTTTTCCAGTCATCAGAGTACATGCAGATGTCTATTTCCAGTCATCAGAGTACATGCATTGCACTGTTTGGATTATTTTGGACTGGACGAACATGCACAGGTAGCCTACATTTTGAGGTGATTTGTTTGACAGTCAGATGACAGCATCATGACTGGTTGTGTTCATGCCACGTTAAAAGGTAATACATTTTTACCGTTAAATTACTTTATTATTATTATTAGCCCCCCCCCCCCCCCTCCCCAAAATAAATTGTGGACACCGCACCCTGAATGTCACGGTATAATTCGCACTCTGGTTCTATCTATCTACATAAGATACAACGACCATGTCAGTCTGTAACACTCGGTTACTGAATAATGTGTTGACTCATAAATTGCACTCTGTATTCAGGGCTCCAGGTTACCTTGACAGGACTGTCGAAGAGCCCGTTGAGCTTAGCGAAGGATCCGGTGGAGTTGCTGCAGGAGGGGGCTGACTCTGCATCTTTGTGGGCGTGCCGGGGCTTGTGGCGGAGGAAGGAGTCTCTGTAGCAGAACACCACCAGGCCGGCCACTAGCGCCCCCAGGAGGAAGGCAGCCAACACACAGCTGATCAGGATATTCATGTGGACCATCTGATTGGCTTCTCCCGCCTGGATCTCCCACACACCTGAAGTCACACACCCCATTGGTTAACGAACACCCCGACACACACAATCACAGCCAATCACAGTTTTATACTACACCTCTATATCAGGTGTGTTTGTGGACACATGCATGGTTTCTCTGCTTTTCCCCTTAAAGGTATTCTGTCCGCTATCCAACAGGGATTTTATAATTGCCAAAACCATTCAGATTGGCTTCCACTCTCGTCATTCTTAATTGTAAATACATGGTGAAAATGGTTAGGATCCCACAACCACTCCGGTGATGTAAGCCAATCTAGAAGAAGTAGTATTATGTTAGTTTGAAAAGGAAGAATTGAAGTGTTGCTTTTTCCCTACCAAGTGTCAAACATTTGTCCAGATAGAAATAGGGTTAGTGCATTCCTAACCAGGACAGAGAAAGACTTGTTCTCCCAAAATCAGAAAGACAATGAACCATTGACTCCCCAGCGTTGTCAAAGGGAAGAGGATTGTAGTTTGTCCTCTACATGGTGAGGCTGTTCTGTTTCTAGACTGCAGCTTGGTTAGTAACCACAGACATGGACGAGTTAAACATTCACAGAGCAGGAGAGAGACAGAGAGAGGTCCTGGAGCCGGAGGGGTTAATGGACAGGCCTGGGACCTGCTCTAACGCTCCTAGGGTTAAAAAACCTAACTCCCAGGGTTAACCCTTTACACCCGGGAACAGGGTTAACCCTTCAACTGTAACAGCCAGGGTTATAGGGTCTACTGGCACAGAGAGAAACGAGGGCAAAATAAAGAGTCTGAAGAAAGAATATAGAAGTGCAGAAGGTTTGAAGATAAGATTTGAAATAATTGTTTAAAAAGGGAGAAAATACATTTTCACCATGTAGAAAATCATTAGAATCATGACAATAATCCATGAATAAATCAAAATACATGAAGTTGGATGAAATATAAATCATAACAAAATCTGAAAAATGTCATCTGCTATATCACTTGATGGTAATCCCAAATACCTGCCCCTGAGAGAGAGTGTGTGTGTGTGTGTGTGTGTGTGTGTGTGTGTGTGTGTGTGTGTGTGTGTGTGTGTGTGTGTGTGTGTGTGTGTGTGTGTGTGTGTGTGTATGCGTGCGTGTATGTGTGTGTGTGTGCATATAGTACCAGTCAAAAATGTACACACCTTCTCATTCAAGGGTTTTTCTTGTAGAATAATAGTGAAGACATCAAAACTATGGAATATAACATATGAAATCATGTAGTAACCAAAAAAGTATTAAACAAATCAAAATATATGTTATATTTGAGATTCTTCAAAGTAGCCACTTTTTGCCTTAATGACAGCTTTGCACACCCTTGGCATTCTCTCAACCAGCTTTATGAGGTAGTCACCTGCAATGCATTTCAATTAACAGGTGTGCCTTGTTAAAAGTTCATTTGTGGAATTTCTTTCCTCAATGCATTTGAGCCAATCCGTTGTGTTGTGACAAGGTAGGGGTGGTATACAGAAGATAGCCCTATTTGGTAAAAGACCAAGTCCATATTATGGCAAGAACAGCTCAAATAAGCAAAGAGAAATGACAGTCCATCGTTACTTTAGGACATGAAGGTCAGTCAATACAGAAAGTTTCTTCAAGTGCTGTCACAAAAACCATCAAGCGTTATGATGAAACTGGCTCTCATGATGACCAGCACAGAACAGGAAGACCCAGAGTTACTCTGCTGCAGATGATAAGTTCATTAGAGTTACCAGCTTCAGAAATTACAGCCCAAATAAATGCTTCAGAGTTCAAATAACAGACACATCTCAACATCAACTGTTCAGAGGTGACTGCGTGAATCAGGCCTTCAGGGTCAAATTGCTGCAAAGAAACCACTACAAAAGGACACCAACAATAAGAAGAGACTTGCTTGGACCAAGAAACATGAGCAATGGACATTAGACCGGTGGAAATCTGTCTGTTGGTCTGATGAGTCTAAATTTGAGATTTTTGGTTCCAACCGCCGTGTCTTTGTGAGGCACAGAGTAGGTGAACGGATGATCTCCGCGTGTGTGGTTCCCACCGTGGGTGTGTGTGATGGGGCTTTGCTGGAGACACGGTCTGTGATTTACTTATTTAAGGCTACCACAGCATTCTGCTGCGATATGCCATCCCATCTGGTTTGCGCTTATTGGGACTATCATTTGTTTTTCAAAAGATCAATGGCCCAAAATCCACCTCCAGGTTGTGTAAGTCTATTTGACCAAGGAGAGTGATGGAGTGCTGCATCAGATGACCTGGACTCCACAATCACCTGACCTCAACCCAATTGAGATGGTTTGGGATGAGTTGGACCGCAGAGTGATGGAAAAGCAACCAACAAGTTCCTCATGAAGCTGGTCTAGAGAATGCCAAGAGTGTGCAAAGCTGTCATCAAGGCAAAGGGTCACTACTTTGAAGAATATATTTTAATCTGTTTAACACTTTTTTGGTTACTACATGATTCCATATGTGTTATTTCATAGTTTTGATGTCTTCACTATTATTCTACAATGTAGAAAATAGTACAAATAAAGAAAAACCCTTGAATGAGTAGGTGTGTCCGGACTTTTGACTGGTACTGTATGTGTGTGTGTGTCTGCTGTAGCAGCTATGGGACCGTCAGGGCTCCATACAGTGTGGAGGCAGCAGTTCTCTCTCTCCCTGCTAGGCCTTACCCTCTAGGCCCCCTGGGAGTGACTCTAGTGAATGGGAGGTGGCCGGGTCATCCTGCTGCACAAACCCTGAGCCATACAGGTCTGGAAAACCAGCCCCAGGCCCCAACCCAGGCCCTTCCCCAGGACCAATCCCAGGATGGGGGCTCGAGGTGGGGGTGAGTACTGGGGGTACTGGGGGGTGTATGGGCCCACTGGGCTGGTCTGTGAATGACGTAGATGACAACTCCATGTCTGTGGTGACAAACAAACTGTTAACACGGTGTGTAGACATGAGGCCAGCAGGCTGTTAGCTTACATCCTGGTTAGTAGGCATGGATTGGTATGTGTACGCACATGTGGGTTAGTTTACATAACATAATAGGTTTTATGTTTTATGATAATGCTGTTTGAAAAAATAATACCTTTTCTGATTCAAGAGCTTTTTATTTATCATTACCAGTCATAGAAATACAGTTGTAAGATTCATTTTGTTGAGACAGGATACAGTTTGAAAGGGGAAAAGGGTGAGAGTTGTCTGAGGAAGGTCTTTGGTACACAGCAGCGATGATTTCATAGCAGTGATGACGTTAGAGGAGGGAGGGGCGCCGAGTGAGCATGCAGGAAGTAAAGAGGAAGTGCGTGAGGAAGATGAAGTGAGGAAATGAGTCCGTGTGGAGATGGAGATTTCTGACGAGACCCGGTGATGATGTTTGTTGAGATGATGAAGAAGATAAAAAGGTGTTGAAGAAGAGGAGGCTTGTTAAATAAGATGAAGAGTGAGCAGCGTTGAAGGAAGGATGGACGGAGAGAGGGGTTCGGAGTTCAAGGAAAGAAAGAAACCAGCGGAATAAAAGATCCAACTAACCAGAGGTCGGGTCACCAAATGATTTGTAATCTGTCGCTGATGTAGTGGCCAAAAACACTAAAACAATTAAAGGAACAAGAAATCAGTATAAAGGAACCCAAAAGTAAAGTCCCAAAACAAAAAAAGGCCCCGATAACTAAGAGTGTAGTTATTTCTAATCAAATGATAAAAACTAAAGGACAGGTTGTCTGAGTAGGCCTATTGCTCCAAGTCTTGTCTGTCTCTAGACCTGAGGAGAGACAGCTATGCATGGCCTCTATCCCCTGTTCTAGTTCTATGGTTTGGCCTGGTGTGTCTCCTATAGCAACACTGTCTTAGTACTGCTACTGGTAGAGCACGTCTATGTTTCTCCCCTCCAAGTAGGCAGCATTAGTTACAGGTGGCCTGGCTGTGTACAGTATGTGGATCTACGGTAGAGTATGTTAATACTGAACATAAAACCATGTAGGGAGGGTTACTGATTGGTGTGTTGGTATGGTGTGGTTACTGGTGTTACTGGTAGTGTGTTACTGGTTGGTTGTGCAGACTGATGGTGTGTGATAGCAAGAGAGAGTGAGAAAGAGATGGGTTGGTATGAATGGGAGGGGCTCACCATGGCAGTCTCCCAGCTGAACCGTGTTCCCAAACTCTACATCCTGCTCATAACCAGACCTGAAAGAGAGAGGCAGAGGGGAGGAGATTAGAGCCGAGAACCAAACCTCTCTAACCAACATTTCCTTCCTTTATTCAAGTTTTTCCTGAACTCTGTAGTATGTACCCTAGCTTAGTACTGTGGTAGTATTGTAATATTTAATACTCACAGGGCTCTACATTTACATTTTTCATTGGTAGCACTGGTCCTCCCGCCTTTAAAAAGGTTAGGAGAACCAGAAAATCTGATTTTTGAAATAGATTGAGATGTAGTCTATATGAAGTCTAGCTGCTCTACAGCCCATGTTGTGCCCTAAAAACTCATATGGAACCCTGTAAATACATGTGTTTACTATAAAAACCTAAAATGTTGATACAGATACCTGTCATTGAAATGAAAAAGTAATTTTGGGGAATATACGGTTTCTACATTATGTAAAAGCACTATTTTCCTATTGAGATGCATTACATCGAAAATTGTTCACTGTCTCTTTAAGAGCATATGTGATGATGTCATGCAGGACATCTCTCATTCAAATCAAATACAATTTTATTGGTCACGTACGCATATTTAGCAGATGTTATTGCGGGTGTAGCGAAATGCTTGTGCCATTCATTGTTCCATTCATTCATTGATCATTGATCTCCTGAAGAAGCTATTCCCTTTCCTTTCTTTCTGTGCCTCCAAATGTTTGGATATACTGGTCAAGTTACCAGGTCGTTTGCTAGATAGCTAATGAGCTAACAAACATGACTGAACAAGGTGTAAAACAAATGTGTCCTGCCAATAGTTTTAGAAAGGCCCGTGACCTGGTTTATGAATGTAAAATGTGTCCCTCCAATAGTTTTAGAAAGGCCCGTGACCTGGTTTATGAATGTAAAATGTGTCCCTCCAATAGTTTTAGAAAGGCCCGTGACCTGGTTTATGAATGTAAAATGTGTCCCGCCAATAGTTTTAGAAAGGCCCGTGACCTGGTTTATGAATGTAAAATGTGTCCCGCCAATAGTTTTAGAAAGGCCCGTGACCTGGTTTATGAATGTAAAATGTGTCCCTCCAATAGTTTTAGAAAGGCCCGTGACCTGGTTTATGAATGTAAAATGTGTCCCTCCAATAGTTTTAGAAAGGCCCGTGACCTGGTTTATGAATGTAAAATGTGTCCTGACAATAGTTTTAGAAAGGCCCGTGACCTGGTTTATGAATGTAAAATGTGTCCCTCCAATAGTTTTAGAAAGGCCCGTGAGCTGGTTTATGAAATGTGAAATGTGTCCCTCCAATAGTTTTAGAAAGGCCCGTGACCTGGTTTATGAATGTAAAATGTGTCCCTCCAATAGTTTTAGAAAGGCCCGTGACCTGGTTTATGAAATGTGAAATGTGTCCCGCCAATCCGTGACCAGAAGAAATAAATGTTGCTCCAGTAATATGAGTCAGATCTTTTGAAATGTTTGGGCTAAAAACAAGCAGTTTCCACTGGATTAGTGGTGCAATCATGGTGCTAACGAATCTGCGCTCGGGAAACAACGGTACAACGAAGCCTTATCATTACAAACATTATTATTCAAAATAAAGAAAAACTAATATTGGATTTTTTGGGGTTGCACTGGTGCTCCCAAATTAAAAACTCCAGGTCGCACAGCAAAATATTTTGTTGCATATGAGATCAAATTGATCACACTTTAGGGCCCTGAGTATTCATACTATTTAGTATTGTAATACTTGGTACTCACAGAACTCCAGGCAGGATCCTCTCACAGGCTCCATGAGGCATCCAGCCACAGTAGGGGTCCCTGGACGCTATACAAGACCTAGGGGAGAAACACAACACAGGGTTAACATATCTGTAAATATACAGTTCACCATACAGGGTTAAATAGGCAGAACCAGTTAACCTCTGTCTGGCTGTTTATTAACCAGTGTGATACAGGTACTCAGTGTTTATGACATGTAGATAGAGAAAAAACACATCAATAAACACACAAACCTGTGACCAGGTACAGCAGAAAGTAACCTTGGAGTGGAGTGTGTGCATGTTTCTGAATGCGTGTGTGTGTGTGTCTGTATGTGTCTGTGTCTGACTCACTTGTGGCAGTTAGTGTGTCGCTCACAGCGGCTGAGAGGCATGCGAACCACACAGCTAGAGAAAGCTACATACACACTGTGTGTGTCTCTGTCAACATGGAGCGACAAAATATGCCTGTCATCCTCACTGTTAGACAGACACCTGGGAGACAGAGAGAAGAAAAGAGAGGGAAGAGATGGGTTAGGAGAGGAGAGGGAGTAGGGGAGAGAGAGAAAGGGAGGGTGGGTGGTGGAGGGGGAGACAGACGAGAATCAGAAATCAGATTACAGGTTACTTGATCGGTTGTTTATCAGAAAGGCCTGTCTACAGTTTCACTCTCCAGATGTAATCACAGTGGCACTGTTTAGCCCTGATACCCTTACTGACAGGAGAGAACGAGAGACTGAGAGGAAGACAGAGGAAGACAGAGGAGAGAGAGAGAGAGAGAGAGCGAGAGAGAGAGAGAGAGAGAGAGAGAGAGAGAGAGAGAGAGAGAGAGGGAGAGGCAGAGGAATACAGAGGAAAGAGAGAGAGACAGGAAGACCGAGGAAAGAGAGAGAGACAGAGGAAGACCGAGGAAAGAGAGAGAGACAGGAAGACAGAGGAAAGAGAGAGAGACAGGAAGACCGAGGAAAGAGAGAGAGACAGAGGAAGACCGAGGAAAGTGAGAGAGACAGAGGAAGACCGAGGAAAGAGAGAGAGACAGGAATACAGAGGAAAGAGAGAGAGACAGAGGAAGACAGAAGAGAGAGAGAGAGAGAGAGAGAGAGAGAGAGAGAGAGAGAGAGAGAGAGGGAGAGAGGCAGAGGAAGACAGAGGAGAGAGAGAGAGAGAGATAGAGAGACAGAGGAAGACAGAGGAAAGAGAGAGACAGAGGAAGACCGAGGAAAGAGAGAGAGACAGAGGAAGACAGAGGAAAGAGAGAGAGACAGAGGAAGACAGAGGAAATAGAAAGTGACAGAGGAAAGAGAGAGACAGGGAAAGACAGTCGAGAGATACTGAAAGGAAGAAAGAAGAGAGCGAGAGAGACTGAGAGGAAGAGAGAGGAGAGACAGACGGTGAGAGACAGACGGTGAGAGACACACAGCGTGAAAGAGAAGAACACAGAGTGTGAGATGAGACCAAAAAAAGAGAAAGACAGTGAGACAGAGACTAAGAGAGAGACGCAAAGAGAGTAAGAGAGAGACAGTGAGAGACGTGTAGTGAGTGTTCCGTACTTGGCTCTGTTGAACAGGTCAATCTCCTCCAATAGGATGCTGTCGTTTAGGGACAGAGGGGAAGTCTTGGCTAGAACCTTCAGCACCACGCCTGCCTCTGAACCGATGAACAGCACCGTGTAGTTACCATGTGGACCAGCCGCATTGTCCACCGCCAGGGCTGTCAGCCTGTACCTAGAGAGACAAGGACAAGACAGGAGGACAGTCAGACTTCAGTAGGAATTATCAAGCCAGTATTTAAAGGCCATCAGTGCGATCTACAAATGAGCATTTTGATTTCGTTTTTTGTTGATTGTTACCCGGGAATTTAGATCCTACAAGCAACTCTTGCGATGTGTGCGTGTGTGTGTTTGTCTGTGTGTGCTTACCTGACGCGTGTCTTGGTGAACCAGGGCTCATCTCCTATGTTAGGCACGGAGGAGTCCATGAGAGGGTGAGACTTGATGAAGAGGAGGGTCTCATCAGGGAACTCTATAGAGGTCTTATAGGACTCAGCCTGGCCGTGACCCGCACAGCAGCCTGGCCTGGAGTCATAGGGGTCAGAGAGGGGTCAAAGGTCAACACAGGTCACACATGAGCCCAGCTACCATCACCCTGTAGGGACTAATAATGTTGACTATTGAATTGAACTGAGGAGAGGGGTTAGGGTATGAGAGAGGAGCAGATGCCTGTCAGGACCACAAAGAGACGTGCTGCTGTATCACCGTAAACATGAAGTCATAACAGAGGATTAGAATCTTCATTATTTACCACCCTAATGAGCAGCTCTGTGGAGCTCTGGGGCCAGAGAGCTGAGCTACGTGTGTATGTGAATAAAGCTTAAATATGCAACACGTCTAAATATCCAGATTCATTATTTACTGCTAATAACCATCAGCTGTGTGTGTGTGTGTGTGTGTGTGTGTGTGTGTGTGTGTGTGTGTGTGTGTGTGTGTGTGTGTGTGTGTGTGTGTGTGTGTGTGTGTGTGTGTGTGTGTGTGTGTGTGTGTGTGTGTACGTGTGTACGTGTGTGTGGTCATAGACCATGTCTCTCTTGTTAAAGAGGGTTTATCTCAATGAGACCAAAACTCAAGGTTATAGTGACAATACAGTCCGCCATAAACTTAAGGGTGGGTCATGTACCTGTTGTTGTGCAGACTGACATACACTTACTGTGACATACTGGGCTTGGGTCAGGGTTAGAGACTGACATACACTTACTGAGACATACTGGGCTTGGGTCAGGGTTAGAGACTGACATACTGTAGGTATAGTACCTGGGCTTGGGTCAGGGTTAGAGACTGACATACACTTACTGAGACATACTGGGCTTGGGTCAGGGTTAGAGACTGACATACTGTAGGTATAGTACCTGGGCTTGGGTCAGGGTTAGAGACTGACATACTGTAGGTATAGTACCTGGGTTTGGGTAAAGGTACAGGTACATACCTGGGTTAGGGAAAGGTACAGGTACATACCTGGGTTAGGGAAAGGTACAGGTACATACCTGGGTTAGGGAAAGGTACAGGTACATACCTGGGTTAGGAAAAGATACAGGTACATACCTGGGTTAGGAAAAGGTACAGGTACATACCTGGGTTAGGAAAAGGTACAGGTACATACCTGGGTTAGGAAAAGGTACAGGTACATACCTGGGTTTGGGTAAAGGTACAGGTACATACCTGGGTTTGGGTTTGGGTAAAGGTACAGGTACATACCTGGGTTAGGGAAAGGTACAGGTACATACCTGGGTTTGGGTTTGGGTAAAGGTACAGGTACATACCTGGGTTTGGGTTTGGGTAAAGGTACAGGTACATACCTGGGTTTGGGTAAAGGTACAGGTACATACCTGGGTTAGGGTAAAGGTACAGGTACATACCTGGGTTAAGGAAAGGTACAGGTACATGCCTGGGTTTGGGTAAAGGTACAGGTACATACCTGGGTTTGGGTTTGGGTAAAGGTACAGGTACATACCTGGGTTAGGGAAAGGTACAGGTACATACCTGGGTTAGGGAAAGGTACAGGTACATACCTGGGTTTGGGTAAAGGTACAGGTACATACCTGGGTTTGGGTAAAGGTACAGGTACATACCTGGGTTTGGGTAAAGGTACAGGTACATACCTGGGTTTGGGTAAAGGTACAGGTACATACCTGGGTTTGGGTAAAGGTACAGGTACATACCTGGGTTTGGGTAAAGGTACAGGTACATACCTGGGTTTGGGTAAAGGTACAGGTACATACCTGGGTTTGGGTAAAGGTACAGGTACATACCTGGGTTTGGGTAAAGGTACAGGTACATACCTGGGTTTGGGTAAAGGTACAGGTACATACCTGGGTTTGGGTTTGGGTAAAGGTACAGGTACATACCTGGGTTTGGGTAAAGGTACAGGTACATACCTGGGTTTGGGTTTGGGTAAAGGTACAGGTACATACCTGGGTTTGGGTAAAGGTACAGGTACATACCTGGGTTTGGGTTTGGGTAAAGGTACAGGTACATACCTGGGTTTGGGTAAAGGTACAGGTACATACCTGGGTTTGGGTTTGGGTAAAGGTACAGGTACATACCTGGGTTTGGGTAAAGGTACAGGTACATACCTGGGTTTGGGTTTGGGTAAAGGTACAGGTACATACCTGGGTTTGGGTAAAGGTACAGGTACATACCTGGGTTTGGGCAGTCTCTCCTCTGGGAAGGCGGTCCAGACAGAGTCAGGTGTTTTCTGTTCTTTAAATCGTCCTCTGAACACCTTCTCTATGTCATCCATGGAGAACGCACACACTGCAGACCCTGGGATACTGAAGAGAGAGGAACACAACCACACACTGTTACACAACTACTATTAACTATAGCTACTAATATACACACTGTAGGCCCTGGGATACTGAAGGAGAGGAACACAACCACACACTGTTACACAACTACTATTAACTATAGCTACTAATATACACACTGCAGACCCTGGGATACTGAAGAGAGATGAACACAACCATACACTGTTACACAACTACTATTAACTATAGCTACTAATATACACACTGTAGGCCCTAGGATACTGAAGAGAGAGGAACACAACCACACACTGTTACACAACTACTATTAACTATAGCTACTAATATACACACTGTAGGCCCTGGGATACTGAAGAGAGAGGAACACAACCACACACTGTTACACAACTACTATTAACTATAGCTACTAATATACACACTGTAGGCCCTAGGATACTGAAGAGAGAGGAACACAACCACACACTGTTACACAACTACTATTAACTATAGCTACTAATATACACACTGTAGGCCCTAGGATACTGAAGAGAGAGGAACACAACCACACACTGTTACACAACTACTATTAACTATAGCTACTAATATACACACTGTAGGCCCTGGGATACTGAAGAGAGAGGAACACAACCAAACACTGTTACACAACTACTATTAACTATAGCTACTAATATACACACTGTAGGCCCTAGGATACTGAAGGAGAGGAACACAACCACACACTGTTACACAACTAATATTAACTATAGCTACTAATATACACACTGTAGGCCCTAGGATACTGAAGAGAGAGGAACACAACCACACACTGTTACACAACTACTATTAACTATAGCTACTAATATACACACTGTAGGCCCTGGGATACTGAAGAGAGAGGAACACAACCACACACTGTTACACAACTACTATTAACTATAGCTACTAATATACACACTGTAGGCCCTAGGATACTGAAGAGAGAGAAACACAACCACACACTGTTACACAACTACTATTAACTATAGCTACTAATATACACACTGTAGGCCCTGGGATACTGAAGAGAGAGGAACACAACCACACACTGTTACACAACTAATATTAACTATAGCTACTAATATACACACTGTAGGCCCTAGGATACTGAAGAGAGAGAAACACAACCACACACTGTTACACAACTACTATTAACTATAGCTACTAATATACACACTGTAGGCCCTGGGATACTGAAGAGAGAGGAACACAACCACACACTGTTACACAACTACTATTAACTATAGCTACTAATATACACACTGTAGGCCCTAGGATACTGAAGAGAGAGAAACACAACCACACACTGTTACACAACTACTATTAACTATAGCTACTAATATACACACTGTAGGCCCTAGGATACTGAAGAGAGAGGAACACAACCACACACTGTTACACAACTACTATTAACTATAACTACTAATATACACACTGTAGGCCCTGGGATACTGAAGAGAGAGGAACACAACCACACACTGTTACACAACTACTATTAACTAGATATGGAGAAAACACACACAACAAGAGATTCACAATAACAACACACCTGTTACACATCTGTTACACCAATATTACAAATAGTGTACCCCAAATGGCACCCTATTCCCATATAGTGAACCACTTTGACCAGATCCCTATGGTCCCTAGTCAAAAGTAGTGCACTATACAGGGAATAGGGTGCCATTTGGGATGCAGACTCAGTGTGTCCATCCTTACCTGTTCATCTGTGTAGTGAAGACTCCCACCACAGAAGGAACTCCGTTGATGTTGATGATGTCAGTGATGGACTGTAGAACATCGAAGTAGAAGAACGATTCTCCAGGAACAGAACAGTTGAGTCTGGCCTTGACGAAGGACGTCCAGTGTTTCTCCAACACACGCTGAGACCCGCCTACGTCGTTCTTACAGATACGAGCCACTCTGGAGTAGACGGCCTGGAAAGGAAAGGGGGAGCAGGGGGGAGAGAGAGAGACTCTGCAATCAGCATCACTAAAACACTTCCTCCCTCTGAATAAGACATCTGCCTCATCCTGTGGCCTCACAGTGTGACGCATACATAAGCACACGCGCGGGCGCACACACATGCTTATCCAGGACCCTGTGTCAGAGACGACATTTGTTTGAAGCTCCGATTGAACAAACACCTCACACTCACACCTCTTAGCCCTAAACCTGATTCACACACACCTCTTTACTCAGTCTGATTAACCTTGAACTAGGACAGAGATGGGCTATAGGACTGGGCTATATGATAGGGGCTAGGCTATATGATAGGGGCTGGGCTGTAGGACGGTGCTATTTGATAGGTACTGGGCTATAGGACTGGGCTATATGATGGTGCTATATGATAGGGACTGGGCTATATGATAGGGACTGGGCTATAGGGCTGGGCTATAGGACTGGGCTATATGATAGGGACTGGGCTATAGGATGGTGCTATAAGACGGAACTATATGATAGGGAGTGGGCTATAGGACTGGAATTGGGCTATAGTATGGGGCTATATGATAGGGTCTGGGCTATAGGACGGGGACTGGGCTATAGGATGGGGCTATATGATAGGGACTGGGCTATATGATGGGGACTGGGCTATAGGATGGGGCTATATGATAGGGACTGGGCTAGATCTCTGGGCTAGAGCTCTGGGTGTTGGACTGTGGGGGACTAGGGCTCTGGGTGTTGGGCTGTAGGGGACTAGGGCTAGAGCTCTGGGTGTTGGAGTGTTGGGCTGTAGGGGACTAGGGCTAGAGCTCTGGGTGTTGGACTGTGTGGGACTAGGGCTAGAGCTCTGGGTGTTGGACTGTTAGGGACTAGGGCTAGGGCTCTGGGTGTTGGACTGTGTGGGACTAGGGCTAGAGCTCTGGGTGTTGGACTGTGGGGGACTAGGGCTAGGGCTCTGGGTGTTGGACTGTGGGGGACTAGGGCTAGGGCTCTGGGTGTTGGACTGTGTGGGACTAGGGCTAGAGCTCTGGGTGTTGGACTGTGTGGGACTAGGGCTAGAGCTCTGGGTGTTGGACTGTGGGGGACTAGGGCTAGAGCTCTGGGTGTGGGGGACTAGGGCTAGAGCTCTGGGTGTTGGAGTGTGGGGGACTAGGGCTAGAGCTATTGTGGTTTAAATGAAGCGTGTGAAGCAGTCAGCAGAAACAGCTTAAATAATTGACCAGTGCAAAGCTCCATCTGCCCAGGTGTTATCCCAGACCCATCAGCATCGACACACACACACACACACACACACACAGGAACACACACAAACACACATCCCAGCATTAGTAGCGCTAAAATATTTATCATCCCACGGTTTCAGCCTGGCCGCCCATTCTCTGAATGATGCATCATGGGTAAATATGAGGCCTGTGGTGGCTAAAGCAACTAACAACTGCAGAAAACATCCATTACCACCAAGAGTGTGTGTGTGTGTGTGTGTGTGTGTGTGTGTGTGTGTGTGTGTGTGTGTGTGTGTGTGTGTGTGTGTGTGTGTGTGTGTGTGTGTGTGTGTGTGTGTGTGTGTGTGTGTGTGAATCCTCTCCATGGGTAAAGGGTTTACATGTAAAGTAGTTTGACCTACAGTTCAGTCACTACCAAACTACACCTTACACATTCTGCTGTACTCGGCACTTTTCTACAACACTGTCTGTTGTCTGGTAATATAGTGTTTACTATTTATAATACATCAATATTTATAATATACAATGTTGTCTAGTAAACTGTGTGTGTGTGTGTGTGTGTGTGTGTGTGTGTGTGTGTGTGTGTGTGTGTGTGTGTTACCTTGCCCAAGTTGTTGTGTTCTGCTGCGATCTCTCTGTAGAAGAAGTAGACATAGTTCCCATAATCCACTGCATGCAGGAAATGGGGCTCTGGAAGAGAGAGGGGACAGAGGTTTTGTGTTGTCACGTCTCTTTTTTTCTCTCCCTCTACTTCTACCTCTGTCTATACATAACTACCTCTGTCTATACATAACTACCTCTGTCTATACATAACTACCTCTGTCTATACATAACTACCTCTGTCTATACATAACTACCTCTGTCTATACATAACTACCTCTGTCTATACATAACTACCTCTGTCTATACATAACTACCTCTGTCTATACATAACTACCTCTGTCTATACATAACTACCTCTGTCTATACATAACTACCTCTGTCTATACATAACTACCTCTGTCTATACATAACTACCTCTGTCTATACATAACTACCTCTGTCCTCCCTTCAACTCTGTCTCTCTCTGTTCTCCTCCCCTCTCCCTCCTTCCCCACTTCTCTCTCTCTCTCTGCATCCATCCTGAATATTTCAGTGTTCCTGTTACAGCTGTGTGTAAAAGTTGACCTAGATAGTGTGACAGAGCAGAGCTACAGGACGTCTTCGCAGGACAGGGACATGGACAGAGTCTCTGGTCAACACACACTGCTATGTTTACCTTTCAGCCATTTGGAGTCATATTTGATAGTCCTGAGGGCCGAGCCGTCACCCATACTACGGTAGATCACTGCGTCGCTCGCCAGGAAGTCAGCAACCGTTGCCGAGTACAGCTTCCCGTCTAAAACAACATACACACACACACACAGGTCAGACAAACACATTCCATTCTGTCAGACTGGACATGTGGATCTAACACCCTGGTTCAAACTGTTTGTTTACAGACTGACTTATGAACCCTAGTTGCTATGGCCACAGTGTGTGTGTGTGTGTGTGTGTGTGTGGTTATACCAGCGAACAGAGCGACGTTGGTCTGCTTGGCGTCAAACGGGCATCGTGCCAGTCCGCTGATTTCCTCCCCATCAAACTCCAGGTTATCCAGCTACACACAGACACACATGCACTCCGTTAACAAAGACGCGGACGGCATAGTGAACAATAGGTGCTTATGGAGGCAGAGCGGGAGGGAGAGAGAACGTTTCTCACACACCCTGCTGTTGTCTTACCCTGTAGTATCGGCACATGGGGTTGAAGCCGTTTGTTCCACAGATGAACACCAGGTCATCATTTCTGGGAACCAGAACCTTGATGTAGTTATGACACTCATCCTGGAGGAGGACAGAGAGAGAGGAGATCATATTATAAACCGTTTAGCCAGTAGCTATAATGGCAGCTATAGCCAGTAGCTATAGCCAGTAGCTATAATGGCAGCTATAGCTAGTAGCTATAATGGCAGCTATAGCCAGTAGCTATAATGGCAGCTATAGCCAGTAGCTATAGCCAGTAGCTATAATGGCAGCTATAGCTAGTAGCTATAATGGCAGCTATAGCCAGTAGCTATAATGGCAGCTATAGCCAGTAGCTATAATTGCAGCTATAGCCAGTAGCTATAATGGCAGCTATAGCCAGTAGCTATAATGGCAGCTATAGCCAGTAGCTATAATGGCAGCTATAGCCAGTAGCTATAATGGCAGCTATAGCCAGTAGCTATAATGGCAGCTATAGCCAGTAGCTATAATGGCAGCTATAGCCAGTAGCTATAGCCAGTAGCTATAATGATAAGACATTATGAGGTGAGAGGTAAAGCCGAGTGTAGAGAGTCTATAGTTGTCAGTAGAAAGGCAGTGAGTAGTAACATAGTATATTAGTAAGTATAGTAAAGTCTTACTCTGTGTTTCCCCTTCATGGCACAGTTCTTTCTGTCTGCCTCGCCTGACCTCCATGTTAACTTCTGTAAACATCAACACACACACACATATTGAGGCACATACATTCAGGCAAGCACAAACATACACAATTCAGCATTTGGGATTTCCCACACTGGACAACTTTTTACAGCTGTTGATAAGTCATTGATAACAATCTGCAAAAACAATGTCATGTCATTACATGAAGATGTAATGTGGGATCATAGCTATATTCAATCAAAGTTGACTTAAAAACCTGTTTAACCTTTTATCATGATTGGCGTCTTGACGGATTTGTCCAAAATCGTGTTACATAAAAAATTACTTTTCTGTCCTTGCATTTATGGCAGTGTAAGTTGTCGTTATATCATATACTGTATTAAGCAGTAATCAGTTCAATTAGACATTGAACTTTAACCCTGTAAGAATCCTGGATATAGCTGTAGGACAGTTTTTTTTTGTATAGAGATCTCAGAAATGCAGTGTAACCATTTCTTGTCTCCTTATGTTACAGGGTGAAAACTGTTTTTACGGGCACACAAATCCAAAATAATGTATGTGATTGCAAGAGTTAATGCTTCTAACCGAAAGAGTTAACGTACCTTGATACTTAAAACCTAAATTGATCATTTATTTATTTCACCTTTATTTAACCAGGTAGGCAAGTTGAGAACAAGTTCTCATTTACAATTGCGACCTGGCCAAGATAAAGCAAAGCAGTTCGACACATACAACGACACAGAGTTACACATGGAGTAAAACAAACATACAGTCACTAATACAGTATAAACAAGTCTATATACGATGTGAGCAAATGAGGTGAGATAAGGGAGGTAAAGGCAAAAAAAGGCCATGGTGACGAAGTAAATTTAATATAGCAAGTAAAACACTGGAATGGTAGATTTGCAGTGGAAGAATGTGCAAAGTAGAAATAAAAATAATGGGGTGCAGTAGGGAAAGAGGTAGTTGTTTGGGCTACATTATAGGTGGGCTATGTACAGGTGCAGTAATCTGTGAGTTGCTCTGGCAGTTGGTGCTTAACTCTTGGTGCTAGGGGGCAGTATTTTCATTTTTGGAAAGAAAACGTTCCCGTTTTAAACGGGATATTTTGTCAGGAAAAGATTCTAGAATATGCATATAATTGACAGCTTTCAATAGAAAACACTAACGTTTGAGGATGGATTCTAAACAACGTTTGCCATGTTTCTGTCGGTATTATGGAGCTAATTTGGAATATTTTCGGCGTTGTGGTGACCGCAATTTCCGGGCGATTTCTCAGCCAAAAGTGAAGAACAAACGGAGCTGTTTCACCTACAAAAATAATATTTTGGGAAAAAATGAACTCTGGCTATCTACCTGGGAGTCTCGTGAGTGAAAACATCCGAAGTTCATCAAAGGTAAACTATTTAATTTGATTGCTTTTTTTTTTTTTTTTTGCAGGGCATAATGCTATGCTAGGCTATGATAAACTTACACATGCTTGTCTAGCGTTGGCTGTAAAGCATATTTTGAAAATCTGAGATGACAGGGTGATTAACAAAAGGCTAAGCTGTGTCTCAATATATTTCATTTGTGATGTTCATGAATAGGAACATTTTCTAGGGATATTTATGTCCGCTGCGTTATGCTAATTAGTTTCAGGCGATGATTACGCTCCCGCATGCGGGTTTGGGAGTCACTAGAGGTTAATTAAAGCTAGTGAGGGAGATAAGTGTTTCCAGTTTCACATATTTTTGTAGTTTGTTCCAGTCATTGGCAGCAGAGAACTGGAAGGAGAGGCGGCTAAAGAAAGAATTGGTTTTGGGGGTGACCAGAGAGATATACCTGCTGGAGTGCGTGCTACAGGTGGGTGATGCTATGGTGACCAGCGAGCTGAGATAAGGGGGGACTTTACCTAGCAGGGTCTTGTAGATGACATGGAGCCAGTGGGTTTGGCGACGAGTATGAAGCGAGGGCCAGCCAACGAGAGCGTACAGGTCGCAATGGTGGGTAGTATATGGGGCTTTGGTGACAAAACGGATTGCACTGTGATAGACTGCATCCAATTTGTTGAGTAGGGTATTGGAGGCTATTTTGTAAATGACATCGCCAAAGTCGAGGATTGGTAGGATGGTCAGTTTTACAAGGGTATGTTTGGCAGCATGAGTGAAGGATGCTTTGTTGCGAAATAGGAAGACAATTCTAGATTTAACTTTGGATTGGAGATGTTTGATGTGGGTCTGGAAGGAGAGTTTACAGTCTAACCAGACACCTATGTATTTGTAGTTGTCCACGTATTCTAAGTCAGAGGCGTCCAGAGTAGTGATGTTGGACAGGCGGACAGGTGCCGGCAGCGATCGGTTGAAGAGCATGCATTTAGTTTTACTTGTATTTAAGAGCAATTGGAGGAAACGGAAGGAGAGTTGTATGGCATTGAAGCTTGCCTGGAGGGTTGTTAACACAGTGTCCAAAGAAGGGCCAGAAGTATACAGAATGGTGTCGTCTGCGTAGAGGTGGATCAGAGACTCACCAGCAGCAAGAGCGACATCATTGATGTATACAGAGAAGAGAGTCGGTCCAAGAATTGAACCCTGTGGCACCCCCATAGAGACTGCCAGAGGTCCGGACAGCAGACCCTCCGGTTCTTCAATAATTATGCTTAATACTTGTTGGGTGATCATTTGGTGACCAGCTGATTAGGTACGCCGTAATATTTTCACACATCATCATCTGATCCAGGAAGGAATTTTCTGAATGACAGTCAAGTGCTGAACGAACAGCTGTTGTGAAAGCGCATGCAATGCAACAACAGCCCGAGTGCTGGAAAAAAATCCTATTTTGGTGTCTCATTCGTTACACCGGTGAAGACAGTTGTTCCTGGATCCACGTTGGATCTAATATCCCTTGTGAATTGATGCGGATCATCTGTTGTTTCCTGCTTGATTTACAGCAGGGTCTCGTTAGATTTAACATAGAAAACATGAACTCAGTACATAAAAGTTTTCATCTGTTTTTGTGCCTCCGATTGGACATGGAGTCTACTGTGCGCAGCTGTGCGCAACACCAATGTTATTCCTATGAATTATTCTGGATATAATGCCAACAAATTACACAGCCTAGTGGGCTTATGGACATTATGATCTGGTAATGAAATAACGTGACAAAGACATTTTTTTCTCCATGTTATACCTGCAATTTTAAACAATACAAGAGGCTTGAAGTAGCCTACTTGAAATTAAATTTGGAGCTCAGAAATTCAAGAACTGGAATAGGCCTACCTTGAAAATCTGGTGCTTGAAAATTATTTTTAATTCTTGTAGCCCATTTATAAGTTCTCCTGCTCCCTTATAATTATCTGTGATTTCATTTTTGATCCGTTTTTGTGAGAAATGTGGCCACAGTTTCCCACCGCTTCAATGGAATTCAATTGAAGGGTGTTGCAGTACTCTGTTGGTAAAACCATGTGCAGTTATTATGAAGACATCTGTTGGCTTCCCATACAAAGTCTTCCATTAAAAAGGAACCTGTTTTTTGGTCACTTTCTCATTGTTAAACCAGGGATGGTGAGATTAATGCTACCATTATTCATGGCTTTATTATGTATCCCTGCGTGAACCACATCGGCTACCGAAACAACACCATGTATGCATCCAATCTATTTCATCTATGAAAAAACATTTATTTTAGTTTCAAACCACTTTAAATGTTGATCCCAATGTCACACATTGGCCCCATTATTTATAGAAAGAGCCATTTCCACTCTCATTTATAGCCTGTTAATTATGTGATTGATGAGGTCGTTTTTTCTACAGACGACTTGTGTGTAACTCAGTGAGTAACTTGTGGTTAGACAGACAGACAAACTCAAAGACAGGCAGACTTACCCTGTAGGGAATGATCTCATTCCTGTAGGATTCCCGGAGACTCACTAGATACACCTGGTCTCTGCCAGCGATGAACAGTGTATCCTGTATCTTGGTCATCAGTTGGAAGTCCAGTCTGTGCTGTGACTCGTTCCCCGACAGACGACCTCGGAACACTGGGTACTGCCGCGAGACTGAAACACACATACACACGTTAGTTAGAGATCACGCACGTGTAAGCTTTCAGAGTGCTACACACACACACTGGCTCTGAGGGCCACACACTATCAATCAGGTTATTGATTAAGCGTAAACATGTTGTGTGTTACAGCTTTATAGAAATGTCTCAGTAGTGTAATTCAGGCTGCTGATACAGCACGGTGGTCACCTCAGGAATAGTAAACCAACAGAATGTTGTTGGTCCCCACAAGGTCAAATGCCATTTCTAGGGGATTTAGGGTTAAGGTTTAGGGTTAGTAGCTAGGGTTTAGTTTAGGTTCAGGTTACAGTTAGGGTTAAGGTTTAGGGTTAGTAGTTAGGGTTTAGTTTAGATTCAGGTTACAGTTAGGGTTAAGGTTTACACATTACATTACCATGAAGACCTTACAGTACACCATCAATACACTATTCACAGATACACATTACATTACCATGAAGACCTTACAGTACACCATCAATACACTATTCACTGATACACATTACATTACCATGAAGACCTTACAGTACACCATCAATACACTGTTCACTGATACACATTACCATGAAGACCTTACAGTACACCATCAATACACTGTTCACTGATACACATTACATTACCATGAAGACCTTACAGTACACCATCAATACACTGTTCACTGATACACATTACCATGAAGACCTTACAGTACACCATCAATACACTGTTCACTGATACACATTACATTACCATGAAGACCTTACAGTACACCATCAATACACTGTTCACTGATACACATTACCATGAAGACCTTACAGTACACCATCAATACACTGTTCACTGATACACATTACATTACCATGAAGACCTTACAGTACACCATCAATACACTGTTCACTGATACACATTACATTACCATGAAGACCTTACAGTACACCATCAATACACTGTTAACTGATACACATTACATTACCATGAAGACCTTCATGGACCCCAGGAATACCTGATATGATGACTCCTTGCTGTCCCCAGTCCACCTGACTGTGCTGCTGCTCCAGTTTCAACTATTCTGCCTTATTATTATTCGACCACGTTGGTCATTTATGAACATTTGAACATCTTGACCATGTTTTGTTATAATCTCCACCCGGCACAGCCAGAAGAGGACTGGCCACCCCACATAGCCTGGTTCCTCTCTAGGTTTCTTCCTAGGTTTTGGCCTTTCTAGGGAGTTTTTCCTAGCCACCGTGCTTCTACACCTGCATTGCTTGCTGTTTGGGGTTTTAGGCTGGGTTTCTGTACAGCACTTTGAGATATCAGCTGATGTACGAAGGGCTATATAAATAAATTTGATTTGATTTGATTTGAAGACCTTACAGTACACCATCAATACACTATTCACTGATACACATTACATTACCATGAAGACCTTACAGTACACCATCAATACACTGTTCACTGATACACATTACATTACCATGAAGACCTTACAGTACACCATCAATACACTATTCACTGATACACATTACATTACCATGAAGACCTTACAGTACACCATCAATACACTATTCACTGATACACATTACATTACCATGAAGACCTTACAGTACACAATCAATACACTATTCACTGATACACATTACATTACCATGAAGACCTTACAGTACACCATCAATACACTATTCACTGATACACATTACATTACCATGAAGACCTTACAGTACACCATCAATACACTGTTCACTGATACACATTACATTACCATGAAGACCTTACAGTACACCATCAATACACTGTTCACTGATACACATTACATTACCATGAAGACCTTACAGTACACCATCAATACACTGTTCACTGATACATGCAGGACAATGGGACACATAATTCATGACAACAGGGTGCAGCATAAAAGCTGATTGGAAATGAAATTGTACTGAGACATGATGCTGCTGTCTTGTGAGTGAGACTAACCTGAGTGTGTGTGTACGTGCAGCGTGTGTGTACTCACAGTGTGCATCGACAACGTCCAGGGGTATACTGTCCTCTGGGAAGCTGGCAGACATGGTGTGTGTGGCTGTAGCTAGCAGTATGCTGAGCAGAAGGCCTGCTCTCCTAACCATGACTGTTGATGCTTTTGGTCTGAGACCACTCCTTCCTGCCTGGTTCTCACCCAACAAGATGTTACCTGGAAACACAGAGACGATCAGTCATGAAATACAGATGCACACATGGTCAGGAAAGTCCAGAACTAACAGATTTCAGTATTGACACCAAATACCTGTATATTCTAAATCGCCAAAGAAAATGATATTTTCTGTAATCGCTCTCTATATCTCTCTCTCACACACACACACACACAAACACACACACACACACACACACACACACACACACACACACACACACACACACACACCATTTCTCTCTCATTCTCTCAGAACCCCTTTTACCAGGGACTATTATACCCAGGTCTATTGTAGATCACATGATGGAATGTTTAGCGGTTTCAAGTTGAGATCATTTATGACATGAGCAGTACCTCGGACGGCCTGATCAGCTAGTGTGTGTGTGTGTGTGTGTGTGTGTGTGTGTGTGTGAGCAGCCCTTTAGAGACGACGTGTGTGCATATTAATGAACGTCCAGTCAAATATTTATAAGACAAACAAATTATTCATGTGGACAGTCTGAACGGATATACACAATTTACCACTAGAAACACCACACACACACACACACCACACACACACACACACACAGGGATGGATTAGCCAGCAGCACACTGAGACACACACACACAAAAGTGTGCACACAAGCAGAGTATCCCAGAGTACCACTGATGAGCACGTCATCTCTTTGCGCACACGCACGCACACACAGCCACACACACACAAACCAGTATTGACACGTTTTCAATTAGCCCAAGGTCCACCTGCTTCAGAGCAGAGCTAACTGGCAGCAGCCGGTGTGTCTGTCTGGCCAGCCCATTAGTATCTGATTGATCCAGTCAGGATGTATGCCTCACTAGGCTTATATACATGTTCACATATATGAACTATTATACTAACTACAACAGCCTCTATAGGTTAACACACCACAGCAGTTTACCTATGGAGCATTATATTATATCTTTAGATCTAAGAAACATTAGATGTCATCGTTAGAGCAGCACAGATGACCAATGAGAATGAGGATGTCTGCGGGGGGGCCGGATGGAACAATCAACACACTGCAGACTAAATCTACTCTCCCTGTCTAATACTGTTAGCTGGCTGAATACACACAGCCTTAGATCTATGGTATCTATGTGGCTGTTAAAGTGGCCTGAGGAGAGTTATATCACTGTGGTGATGACAGAGACAGAGAGAGACAGAGAGAGACAGAGAGACACAGAGAGACACAGAGAGACACAGAGAGACACAGAGAGACACAGAGAGAGTCAAACCAAACTGTATGACTGGCAGTGATGCATCACCAGCCACTATGGAGGTACACATGCACTACTGCACAACCAGCCCAGTGCCAGCTGGCAGAGCAGATCTGCTCTTCTCTTCAATTAGTGGTTTTAGTGGAGAAATTAGAGTTCTGAAAATCAGAGCAGAAAGAATCAGAGCAGAAAGATCTCTGGTGATCTAACACACATCGATGAGGCTGGCTACAGGATATCCCATACACAAATGATTAACTGATCCATACCGAACAATTCATATAATCTATATAGAACGATTCATAGATCTATAACGAATGATTCACTGATCTGCAACTGTCAGCAATTTCATCCCTCGCCCTAATCAGTGAAGAAGAGGAATTGATATAGTGGAGAAAGAGAGACAAGTAGAGACAACTACATGGGGACATGCTGCTTTAGCTACTTAAAGGGGTAATGTGAGATATCGGCAATTAAGACCTTTTTCTACTTACCCAGAGTCAGATGAGCTCATGGGTACAATCTGTATGTCTCTGCATGCAGTTTGAAGGAAGATGAAGGTACCGTTCCTTCAGAAACTATCCACACCCCTTGACTTTTTCCAAATGTTGTTGTGTTACAAAGTGGGATTGAAATGGATTATTTTTTATTTTTTTCAATGATCTACACAAAATACTCTGTGATGACAAAATGGAAGAAATGTATATATATATATATATATATGGAAAATAAACCGCTAAGTAAGTATTCAACCCCCTAAGTCAATACATGTTAGAATCACATGTGGCAGTGATTACAGGTGTGAGTCTTCCTGGGTAAATCTCTAAGAGCTTTGCTTACCTGGATTGTACAATATTTGCCCATTATTCTTTAAAAAAATTATCAAGTCGGTTCTTGATCATTGCTAGACAGATATTTGCAAGTTTTGCCATGGATTTTCAAGCCGATTTAAGTCAAAACTGTAACTAGGTCACTTAGCAACATTCAATGTCATCTTGGTAAGCAACTCCAGTGTATATTTGGCCTTGTGTTTTAGGTCATTGTCCTGCTAAAAGGTGAATTTGTCTCCCAGTGTCTGTTGGAAAACAGACTGAATCAAGTTTTCCTATATGATTTTGCCAGTGCTTAGCTCTATTCCATTTATTTTTATCCTAAAAAACTCCCTAGTCCTTGCCGATGACAAGCATACCCATAACATGATGCAGCCACCACCATGCTTAAAAATATGAAGAGTGGTACTTAGTGATGTGTTGGATTTGCTCCAAACATAACACTTTGTATTCAGGACAAAATGTTTATTTCTTTGCCAATTTTCTTTTCAGTATTATTTTAAGTGCCTTCCTTACTGCCTATTCTGTACAGGCTTCCTTCTTTTCACTCTATCATTTATGTTAGTATTGTGGAGTAACTACAATGTTGTTGATCCATCCTCCGTTATCTGATTCTACAGACATTTTAAACACTAACTGTTTTAAAGTCACCATTGGCCTCATGGTGAAATCCCTACACAGTTTCCTTCCCTGGTCTTTGTGGTTGAATCTGTGCTTGAAAATCACTGCTCGACTGAGGGACCTTACATATAATTGTATGCAGGTGCGCATCTTTCACTGGGGACGGGGGGAACATGTCCCCTCCACATTTTGAAATTGCATTTTTGTCCCCCCCCCGCACCCCGTTTTATCATTGGAATGTGGTCCAACAACGAGGCTCCAGGACCATGTGGTCAGGTAGGTTGTTTGGAGTGTTTATCCGACTGGATAAAAAAACATTTAAAAAACACAAGTTATGTCCCCCCACTTCTAAAACCAAAGGTGCGCCCCTGATTGTATGTGTGGGGTACAGAGATGGGGTAGTCATTTAAACGCTATTATTGCACACAGAGTGAGTCCATGCAACTTATTATGTGACTTGTTGAGCACATTTTTACTCTTGAACTTATTTAGCCTTGCCTTAACAAAATAGTTGAATACTTATTGACTCAAGACATTTCAGCTGTTCAGTTTGAATTCATTTGTAAACATTTCTAAAATCATAACTGCACTTTGACATTATGGGGTATTTATTGTGTGGAGATCAGTGACACCAAATCTCAAATGAACACATTTTAAATTCAGGCTGTAACACAACAAAATGTGGAAAAGGTCTAGCGCTGTGAATACTTTCTGAATGAACTGTAGTTTCACCAGTCGTTGCTAACTAGCATTAGCACAATGCCTGGAAGTCTACCAGAACAGCTAGCATGCTAGCTTAATTGCCAAAATCTGGCAATATCCCCGCTGCTGTTGTTACTCTCCCTACAATTCAGACCTTCAAATCATTTCCAAAAAGTTGTCCAAGAGAAAATGTATTGTTTTCCAAATGGTTCTCGAGACAACAACTGACAATTAAATCTCTAAGAAGAAAACAATGAATACAGATACAATCAATAAAGTATAAACCCTGGGAAAATGATATGAACATTACTATACTGCCTCAGGGCTGCCTCAAGATACAACAAGGCTCCTTTCACTGGTTAATCATTTATTTACAGGTAAATCATAAATCTCCCTTGTTAAGGATTATTTGTATTATTTTTCCTTTCTTTCTTCTTTCTAACACTCTCTTTTTACTCCCTTCCTTCATTCCCTATCCTCTCTTTTTCTCCCTTCCTTCCCTATCCTCTCTCTTTTTCTCCCTTCCTTCCCTATCCTCTCTCTTTTTCTCCCTTCCTTTATTCCCTATCCTCTCTCTTTTTCTCCCTTCCTTCATTCCCTATCCTCTCTCTTTTTCTCCCTTCCTTCATTCCCTATCCTCTCTTTTTCTCCCTTCCTTCATTCCCTATCCTCTCTCTTTTTCTCCCTTCCTTCATTCCCTATCCTCTCTTTTTCTCCCTTCCTTCATTCCCTATCCTCTCTCTTTTTCTCCCTTCCTTCATTCCCTATCCCTTCTCTTTTTCTCCCTTCCTTTATTCCCTATCCTTTCTCTTTTTCTCCCTTCCTTCCCTATCCTCTCTCTTTTTCTCCCTTCCTTTATTCCCTATCCTCTCTCTTTTTCTCCCTTCCTTCATTCCCTATCCTCTCTCTTTTTCTCCCTTCCTTCATTCCCTATCCTCTCTTTTTCTCCCTTCCTTCATTCCCTATCCTCTCTCTTTTTCTCCCTTCCTTCATTCCCTATCCTCTCTTTTTCTCCCTTCCTTCATTCCCTATCCTCTCTCTTTTTCTCCCTTCCTTCATTCCCTATCCCTTCTCTTTTTCTCCCTTCCTTTATTCCCTATCCTCTCTCTTTTTCTCCCTTCCTTCATTCCCTATCCCTTCTCTTTTTCTCCCTCCCTTTATTCCCTATCCTCTCTTTTTCTCCCTTCCTTCATTCCCTATCGTCTCTCTTTTTCTCCCTTCCTTCATTCCCTATCCTCTCTCTTTTTCTCCCTTCCTTTATTCCCTATCCTCTCTCTTTTTCTCCCTTCCTTCATTCCCTATCATCTCTCCTTTTCTCCCTTCATTCCCTATCCTCCCTTTTTCTCCCTTCCTTCATTCCCTATCCCTTCTCTTTTTCTCCCTCCCTTTATTCCCTATCCTCTCTCTTTTTCTCCCTTCCTTTATTCCCTATCCTCTCTCTTTTTCTCCCTTCCTTTATTCCCTATCCTTTCTCTTTTTCTCCCTCCCTTTATTCCCTATCCCCTCTCTTTTTCTCCCTTCCTTCATTCCCTATCCTCTCTCTTTTTCTTCCTTCCTTTATTCCCTATCCTCTCTCTTTTTCTCCCTTCCTTCATTCCCTATCCTCTCTTTTTCTCCCTTCCTTCATTCCCTATCCTCTCTTTTTCTCCCTTCCTTCATTCCCTATCCTTTCTCTTTTTATTTTCTTTCAAGACTCTCTCTCTCTCTCTCTGTTATTGTGGAACACTTGGGCTGTAACTTCCCATGATGCCTAGCGGTGGAGCAGCAGTTGTTCCTGAGCAGCTCTAATGTAAAACAGAACAGAGAGGGAGAGAAAGGGGAGACGTGGAGGGGTCAGCCTGCTAAAATTACCCTCAATCTGAGGCCAACCTAGCATGTTCCCTATTCACTATCCTATTCCTACCCTGCCGAGTGTTTGTGTGTGTTTGTGTGGTGGGAGGGGGGGGGGGGGGGGGCTCGACAGGCCCTGAGACGCAGGAATAGAGCTAGTCACGCAACTCTGTCCTGTTCAGCCTTCCCCCTCCTTCTCTCTCTCCTCTCTCTGTCTGTTATTACAGGCTTTTCAGTATCCTACAATCACTCTCCCACTGCTGATGTTGTTGGCTCAGACTCACACTGTTTAAACACCAAGAGGAGGGTGTGTGCGTAAGTATAGTGTGTGTATGTGTGTGTGTGTGTGTGTGTGGCGGGGGTTGTTGGCTGGTTGTTTGTTATTGGCAGGATCTGCACCAAGTTGCCCTATGAAGCTTGTTCTAGTTGCAGTGTTTCAATCACAGAACCTGACCAACACCTACATTGTGGTAAAGTTGTAAGTAGCACAAGGTTATTAACAGAGAACTTACAGACTGGGAGCAGCAATCAGTGTGGACAGGACTTCCTCTCTCTGCATATATACATCAATACCTGTCAAAGATTTAAACAACACCCACTCATTCAAGAGTTTTTCTTTACTTTTACTATTTTCTACTTTGTATAATAATAGTGAAGACATCAGAACTATGAAACATCACGTGGCATCATGTAGTAACCAAATAAGTGTTAAACAAAAATAAATTTATTTTATATTTG
This sequence comes from Oncorhynchus mykiss, assembly GCF_013265735.2. NCBI lineage: Eukaryota > Metazoa > Chordata > Actinopteri > Salmoniformes > Salmonidae > Oncorhynchus > Oncorhynchus mykiss. The sequence continues at coordinate 40,973,595 of NC_048590.1, forward strand.
AGATTCTTCAAAGTAGCCACTCTTTGCCTTGATGACAACTTTGCACACTCTTGGCATTCTGCCAACCAAATTCAAGAGGTATGGCATGCATTTCAATTAACAGGTGTGCCTTGTTCAAAGTGAATTTGTGGAATTTATTTTCTTGTTAATGTGTTTGAGCCGATCAGTTGTGTTGGGACAAGATATGGGTGGTATACAGAAGATAGCCCTATTTGGTAAAGACAAAGTCCATATTATGGCAAGAACAACTTAAATAAGCAAAGAGAAATGACATTACTTTAAGACATGAAGGTCAGTCAATCCGGAAAATTTCAAGAACTTTTAACGTTTCTTCAGGTGCAGTTGCAAAAACCATCAAGCGCTATGAAACTGGCTCTCATGAGGACCGCCACAGGAAAGGAAGACACAGAGTTACTCTGCTGCAGATGATAAGTCCATTAGAGTTACCAACCTCAGAAATTGCAGCTCAAATAAATGCTTCACAGAGTTCAAGTAACAGACACATCTCAACATCAACTGTTCAGAGGAGACTGCATGAATCAGGCTTTCGTGGTCGAATTGCTGCAAAGAAACCACTACTAAAGGACACCAATAATAAGAAGAGACTTGCTTGGGCCAAGAAGCACAAGCAATGGACATTAGACCAGTGGAAATCTGTCCTTTGGTCTGATGAGTCCAAATTTGAGATTTTTGGTTCCAACCACCGTCCAACCACCGTGGATGATCTCCGCATGTGTAGTTCCCACCGTGAAGCATGGAGGAGGAGGTGTGATGATGTTGGGGTGCTTTGGTGGTGACACTGTCTGTGATTTATTTAGAATTCAAGACACACAACCAGCATGGCTACCACAGAATTCTGCAGTGATATGCCATCCCATCTGGTTTGCTCTTAGTGGGACTATCATTTGTTTTTCAACAGGACAATGACCCAACACACTTCCAGGCTATTTGGGCTATTTGACAGAGAAGGAGAGTGATGGAGTGCTGCATCAGATGACCTGCCCTCCACAATCACCCAACCTCAACCCAATTGAGATAGTTTGGGATGAGTTGGACAGCAGAGTGAAGGCAACAAGTGCTCATCATATATGTGAACTCCTTCAAGACTGTTGGAAAAGCATTCCAGGTGAAGCTGGTTGAGGGAATGTCAAGAGTGTGCAAAGCTTTCCTCAAGGCAAAGGGTGGCTACTTTGTTAAATATATATTTGAATTGGTTTAACACTTTTTCGGTTACTACATGATTCCACATGTGTTATTTCATAGTTTTGATGTCTTCACTATTATTCTACAGTGTAGAAATTGTAAAAATAAAGATAAACCGTTGAATGAGTAGGTGTGTCCAAACTGTTGACTGGTACAGTATATTTAGTCCAGCTTCTGTGATTGTTGGACATACTGTATGTATAGTTATTTCTCTCTCTCTCGTTTTCTCTGTCCATATCCATCCATCTTTCTATTCTCTCTCTCTCCCTACCCTCCTTCTCTCATTCTATTCTCTCACTCCCTCCCCTCCCGCTGTTTCCATTCTGCCTGTAGAAACAACACCAGAGCAGTCTCTTCTCCTGCAGGTCAGTACAACTGGGGCTGTGGAGGAATTGGCCCAATCAAGTGTTGTACACAGTAATGTAACCCCCATGACCCCACCCTGTGTGTTGTTGTAAATACCCCTCCATCAGTATGACCAATAGAACACCAATAGAACACCACTGAACAATAGATTCTGCTCCAGGGACAACCCAGCCCAGCCCTATGTTACACACACACACACACACACACACACACACACACACACACACATTTTACTATACTTGTGGGGATCAAACAATTTATTCCCATTAAAAATCCTATTTTCCCTAACCTTTAAACCCTTAACCCTAATTCCAAACCCTATTTCTAATCCTAAACCTAATTGTACCCCTAAACCTAAACCCTAAGCCTAAAATCTATGTTTTCCTTGTGGAGACCATCGAATTGTCCCCACTTGTCCAAATTGGAATTGTTTTAGTATCATTGTGAGGGCTTCTGGTCTCCACAAGTATAGTAAAATCAAAAACACACAGCCATACACACAACGTAGAGGAAATCAGATAACCTCAGTACAAACTGTAGTATTACTTCTACTGGACTTCACTGAATACAATTACATTTTACTAGTAGCATTCTCTGTGTGTGTGCAAGTGTCTGCCTGACTACACGCGTGTGTGTGTGTGTGTGTGTGTGTGTGTGTGTGTGTGTGTGTGTGTGTGTGTGTGTATGTGTGTGTGCTTGCCTACGTGCGTGCATGTGTGTGTGCAGCCATGCCAAATTGGATGTACTAAATAACTTTGTTGTCCTCATCAGGGCTTTGGGAAAGTAATCAGTTTGTGACCGAGCAGCCAGGCGATTAGCAGACCTCCATCAGAGCAGACTAGAGAAACCATTACTGCTCCCTCTCCTTCTCTTCAATAACAACATGAGCCAGTCATCTCAGTATTTACTGAGGATTACATCTGAAGAGCCTGACTTGTTGGTACAGAGAGAGTTGGCAGAGAAAGAAGGCTGTGCCACCTCACACCATCCCTCCCTCCTCTCTACTTCCCTCCTTTCCTCCCTCTTTCTTTCCTTTTGTGTGTAGAGGGGTATAAGAGGAGAAAGACAGTTGTTTCTCTCCTTGTCTCCTTTACTCTCTCTTTCCATATACCTTGGTGAGAGGGGGATTTTAAGAGGAGAAAGGCTCCATGGTAGTTCAGCTGTAGTGAAGCACAAAGGCCAGAGCTGCAGGTGTGACAGGAACAATAGAGGCTTTTCGCTGGGCTGTACAATGGAGCTACCGCCCCTAACACTGTCCAACTCTCTGGGGGTTAGTAGTAGTGGCCCTCCACTGTCCAACTCTCTGGGGGTTAGTAGTAGTGGCCCTTCATTGTCCAACTCTCTGGGGTTTAGTAGTAGTGGCCCTTCATTGTCCAACTCTCTAGGGGTTAGGGTTAGTAGTAGTGGCCCTTCACTGTCCAACTCTTTGGGGGTTAGTAGTAGTGGCCCTTCACTGTCCAACTCTCTAGGGGTTAGGGTTAGTAGTAGTGGCCCTTCACTGTCCAACTCTCTGGGGGTTAGTAGTAGTGGCCCTTCATTGTCCAACTCTCTAGGGGTTAGGGTTAGTAGTAGTGGCCCTTCACTGTCCAACGCTTTGGGGGTTAGTAGTAGTGGCCCTTCACTGTCCAACTCTCTAGAGGTTAGGGTTAGTAGTAGTGGCCCTTCACTGTCCAACTCTCTGGGGGTTAGTAGTAGTGGCCCTTCACTGTCCAACTCTCTGGGGGTTAGTAGTAGTGGCCCTTCACTGTCCAACTCTCTGGGGGTTAGTAGTAGTGGCCCTTCACTGTCCAACTCTCTGGGGGTTAGTAGTAGTGGCCCTTTACTGTCCAACTCTCTGGGGGTTAGTAGTAGTGGCCCTTCACTGTCCAACTCTCTGGGGGTTAGGCTTAGTAGTAGTGACCCTTCACTGTCTAACTCTCTGGGGGTTAGTAGTAGTGGCCCTTTACTGTCCAACTCTCTGGGGGTTAGTAGTAGTGGCCCTTCACTGTCCAACTCTCTGGGGGTTAGGCTTAGTAGTGGTGGCCCTTCACTGTCCAACTCTCTGGGGGTTAGTAGTAGTGGCCCTTCACTGTCCAACTCTCTGGGGGTTAGTAGTAGTGGCCCTCCACTGTCCAACTCTCTGGGGGTTAGGGTTAGTAGTAGTGGCCCTTCACTGTCCAACTCTCTGGGGGTTAGGGTTAGTAGTAGTGGCCCTTCACTGTCCCACTCTCTGGGGGTTAGGCTTAGTAGTAGTGGCCCTTTACTGTCCAACTCTCTGAGGGTTAGTAGTAGTGGCCCTTCAGTGTCCAACTCTCTGGGGGTTAGTAGTAGTGGCCCTTCACTGTCCAACTCTCTGGGGGTTAGTAGTAGTGGCCCTTTACTGTCCAACTCTCTGGGGGTTAGGCTTAGTAGTCGTGGCCCTTCACTGTCCAACTCTCTGGGGGTTAGGCTTAGTAGTAGTGGCCCTTCACTATCCAACTCTCTGGGGGTTAGGCTTAGTAGTAGTGGCCCTTCACTATCCAACTCTCTGGTGGTTAGAGTTAGTAGTAGTGGCCCTTCACTATCCAACTCTCTGGGGGTTAGGGTTAGTAGTCGTGGCCCTTCACTATCCAACTCTCTGGGGGTTAGGCTTAGTAGTCGTGGCCCTTCACTGTCCAACTCTCTGGTGGTTAGAGTTAGTAGTAGTGGCCCTTCACTATCCAACTCTCTGGGGGTTAGGGTTAGTAGTAGTGGCCCTTCACTATCCAACTCTCTGGGGGTTAGGATTAGTAGTCGTGGTCCTTCACTATCCAACTCTCTGGTGGTTAGAGTTAGTAGTAGTGGCCCTTCACTGTCCAACTCTCTGGTGGTTAGAGTTAGTAGTAGTGGTCCTTCACTGTCCAACTCTCTGGGGGTTAGGCTTAGTAGTAGTGGCCCTTCACTATCCAACTCTCTGGGGGTTAGGGTTAGTAGTCGTGGTCCTTCATTGTCCAACTCTCTGGTGGTTAGTAGTAGTGGCCCTTCACTGTCCAACTCTCTGGGGGTTAGGCTTAGTAGTAGTGGCCCTTCACTGTTCAACTCTCTGGGGGTTAGGCTTAGTAGTAGTGGCCCTTCACTGTCCCACTCTCTGGGGGTTAGGCTTAGTAGTAGTGGCCCTTCACTGTCCAACTCTCTGGGGGTTAGGGTTAGTAGTTGTGGCCCTTCAGTGTCCAACTCTCTGGGGGTTAGTAGTAGTGGCCCTTCACTGTCCAACTCTCTGGGGGTTAGTAGTAGTGGCCCTTCACTGTCCAACTCTCTGAGGGTTAGTAGTAGTGGCCCTTTACTGTCCAACTCTCTGGGGGTTAGTTGTAGTGGCCCTTTACTGTCCAACTCTCTGGGGGTTAGTAGTAGTGGCCCTTTACTGTCCAACTCTCTGGGGGTTAGTAGTAGTGGCCCTTCACTGTTCAACTCTTTGGGGGTTAGTAGTAGTGGCCCTTCACTGTCCAACTCTCTGGTGGTTAGGGTTAGTAGTAGTGGCCCTTCACTGTCCAACTCTCTGGTGGTTAGTAGTAGTGGCCCTTCACTGTTCAACTCTTTGGGGGTTAGTAGTAGTGGCCCTTCACTGTCCAATTCTCTGGTGGTTAGGATTAGTAGTAGTGGCCCTTCACTGTCCAACTCTCTGGTGGTTAGTAGTAGTGGCCCTTCACTGTTCAACTCTTTGGGGGTTAGTAGTAGTGGCCCTTCACTGTCCAATTCTCTGGTGGTTAGGATTAGTAGTAGTGGCCCTTCACTGTCCAACTCTCTGGGGGTTAGTAGTAGTGGCCCTTTACTGTCCAACTCTCTGAGGGGTTAGTAGTGGTGGCCCTTCACTGTCCAACTCTCTGAGGGTTAGTAGTAGTGGCCCTTTACTGTCCAACTCTTTGGGGGTTAGTAGTAGTGGCCCTTTACTGTCCAACTCTCTGGGGGTTAGTAGTAGTGGCCCTTCACTGTTCAACTCTTTGGGGGTTAGTAGTAGTGGCCCTTCACTGTCCAACTCTCTGGTGGTTAGGGTTAGTAGTAGTGGCCCTTCACTGTCCCAACTCTCTGGTGGTTAGTAGTAGTGGCCCTTCACTGTCCAATTCTCTGGTGGTTAGGATTAGTAGTAGTGGCCCTTCACTGTCCCAACTCTCTGGTGGTTAGTAGTAGTGGCCCTTCACTGTCCAACTCTCTGGGGGTTAGGATTAGTAGTAGTGGCCCTTCACTGTCCAACTCTCCGGGGGTTTGTAGTAGTGGCCCTTCACTGACCCAACTCTCTGGTGGTTAGGGTTAGTAGCAGTGGCCCTTCACTGTCCAACTCTCCGGTGGTTAGGGTTAGTAGTAGTGGCCCCTAACACTGTCCAACTCTCCGGGGGTTAGTAGTAGTGGCCCTTCACTGTCCAACTCTCCGGGGGTTAGGGTTAGTAGTAGTGGCCCTTCACTGTCCAACTCTCCGGGGGTTAGTAGTAGTGGCCCTTCACTGTCCAACTCTCCGGGGGTTAGTAGTAGTGGCCCTTCACTGTCCAACTCTCTGGGGGTTAGGGTTAGTAGTAGTGGAGTTAACAAACCTGATTAAAGGAGTTAACGTTGGTTAATTTCATATTCAGCACAATATTACTTTGTAGGGAAACACCAGAGTGGGTTTGGTACTGGCACAACACCAGAGTGGGTTTGGTACTGGCAAGACCAGAGTGGGTTTGGTACTGGCAAGACCAGGGTGGGTTTGGTACTGGCAAGACCAGAGTGGGTTTGGTACTGGCAACACCAGGGTGGGTTTGGTACTGGCAACACCAGAGTGGGTTTGGTACTGGCAACACCAGAGTGGGTTTGGTACTGGCAACACCAGAGTGGGTTTAGTACTGGCAACACCAGAGTGGGTTTGGTACTGGCGCAACACCAGAGTGGGTTTGGTACTGGCAACACCAGAGTGGGTTTGGTACTGGCAACACCAGAGTGGGTTTGGTACTGGCAACACCAGAGTGGGTTTGGTACTGGCAACACCAGAGTGGGTTTGGTACTGGCAACACCAGAGTGGGTTTGGTACTGGCAACACCAGAGTGGGTTTGGTACGGGCAACACCAGAGTGGGTTTAGTACTGGCAACACCAGAGTGGGTTTGGTACTGGCAACACCAGAGTGGGTTTGGTACTGGCAACACCAGAGTGGGTTTGGTACTGGCAAGACCAGAGTGGGTTTGGTACTGGCAAGACCAGAGTGGGTTTGGTACTGGCAACACCAGAGTGGGTTTGGTACTGGCAAGACCAGAGTGGGTTTGGTACTGGCAAGACCAGGGTGGGTTTGGTACTGGCAAGACCAGAGTGGGTTTGGTACTGGCAACACCAGGGTGGGTTTGGTACTGGCAACACCAGAGTGGGTTTGGTACTGGCAACACCAGAGTGGGTTTGGTACTGGCAACACCAGGGTGGGTTTGGTACTGGCAACACCAGAGTGGGTTTGGTACTGGCAACACCAGAGTGGGTTTGGTACTGGCAACACCAGAGTGGGTTTTGTACTGGCAACACCAGAGTGGGTTTGGTACTGGCGCAACACCAGAGTGGGTTTGGTACTGGCGCAACACCAGAGTGGGTTTGGTACTGGCAACACCAGAGTGGGTTTGGTACTGGCGCAACACCAGAGTGGGTTTGGTACTGGCAACACCAGAGTGGGTTTGGTACTGGCAACACCAGAGTGGGTTTGGTACTGGCAACACCAGAGTGGGTTTAGTATTGGCAACACCAGAGTGGGTTTGGTACTGGCGCAACACCAGAGTGGGTTTGGTACTGGCGCAACACCAGAGTGGGTTTGGTACTGGCAACACCAGAGTGGGTTTAGTACTGGCAACACCAGAGTGGGTTTGGTACTGGCAACACCAGAGTGGGTTTGGTACTGGCAACACCAGAGTGGGTTTGGTACTGGCAACACCAGAGTGGGTTTGGTACTGGCAACACCAGTGGGTTTGGTACTGGCAACACCAGAGTGGGTTTGGTACTGGCAACACCAGAGTGGGTTAGATTCCAGCATGGGCCATATACTGAATATATGTGTTTACTGTAAATCACTTAATGTAAGTCAACTGTTCAAGTTGCTGCTATATGCAAATTCAGCACCAACATATTCCTGAATATATTGCTATATTGATGGGTTTGAGCAGGGACACCCTGTAGACCTGCTACTATTGACCAGAGTGAATGGGGAATCATTTTACTGGATTACATTTGCCCTTAAAACAAGGGTTTACAATTATATTCAACTTTCCATATCATTTCAGTCACAAAAACAATCTAGTTCTTGTGATATTATGTATGTCACATAGTAATCAGAATGGCATCAACTATTTGCTAATTTTACCTAAATAATGTGTCTAACTAAATTAGGCATGGCCCTCCTAAACACAACATACAGCGTGTGAATATTGACTTGAATAACTTATCTTCCCGACACAGTCGTTCCACGGCTGTCATTCAATTAGCTGACTCTATTGCGCCGATTCATTCATTCTCCGACGTTAACCCCTACACTACCGCACCCCAACTCCCCCTAACCTTAACCCATTCATCCTATCACTGGATTAGAACACAGATGTTCAGGGATCCAGAGCTGCGGGACAATCTGGCTATTTACCCTAGCGGACAGAGAGTGCGTGGGGGGAGCTTTCTAGTGCCGGTGGACCAAAGCCACATCCCGGCTCCACAACACCTATTGTCCCGGCTGGGAGGGAACGCATTCAACATTGATCTGTGCTAACCTTTATACTCCACATGAAATGCGAAAGACAACAAAGCCGTGAGGGAGAGCAGAGGAGTGACACACCAGTAATGGGGAGAGGAGAGAATTGATTGTTCCACTAATGCATGGATGCAGGGATGGGCTCGGAGGCGGGCGCATTCTCTAAAAGGTCCCTACCACGGCGGACGGAACGAAGGCTGATTAGTTCACAGGAAACACTGATTTATTTAGACTAATCATCAATCCCTATTTACCAACATGTTTAGACGTGTATATTACTAAAATACAATCTAACAACAAATGAAATTAACTATTGGATAACACGTATAGGTAGTCGCCTACCTATCCAACCTAACGCCAATAACGAATAAAATATCTCGTTTCACAATTACAATGAATGTGCAATTTCGCTGGTCATGTTCTGTTGATCAGTACCAAAAGTCCACTGTGTGAGAATGTGAAAGTTCACATCTTATTCCCATTGCTTACATGCCTATACACCGTCACGACCCCCACAACACAATGTGAGAAACGCTTTTCTCACCTGCGCTTCAAATCAACAATCAGGGCTCATCCATCTTATCTGCGCCACAGTATTAGAACAATAGTGAACTATTTTATTCTCTGTAAATATAATGATGTGTATTTGCTCATCTATCCATGAGAGGACAACAAACTAATTACGCTATTACTTTATTCACTCCAACAATAAAGTGCTGTTATCTGAAATCTATTGTGAATTCTGTACCAATCTCTATAGGACGAAAACTACAGTCAAACAAATGTAGTCTAGATAATTAACAGAAAGTCCAATGCTCAATTAGAAGAATAAAATATATTTTAACAAACCTATAACCTTTAACAAACCTATTTTACGCACTTTTCAAACGGTTTATTATGAACACTAATAACATACCTTGTAGTTCCAAAATGATTCATGAAAGCGTATTGCGTATTCCAATCCCAATGAAGGCTATATTCCCTATAACGTTCATCCATTATAATAATTCCATTTGGTGGAGTTATAAACGTATATAATTCCTTATTCCCAGTGCCATATGGTCTCCACACTTCTCTTTTCCAGTCGCGGACCGCGGACATTAATTCAGAGTCGCGGAATTCTCCTCTCTCTGCGTCCTTGGGCCCGGCTCAATGCTTACTGATCTTCAAAGCTCAACCGTGATCAAATTGCGCTACAGTCCCCTCGTACGTTCATTCCCCACCCCCCTTTACTATTAACTTTTAAACCAGAGGGGAAACGTAAATAAGAGACGTGCGCTTTCCGTTCAGCCCTGAGCGCGCACATAGAACAAATCAGGCAAAAGAGATACAAGCAGAACGATAATGTTTTATAAACTATGATTATATAGGCTGCAACCCATACGAAGAAAGCCCATGTATAAATAGCCCGGTCGACAACTATTTCTGTAGTATTCACCACTTGTGCAGGGCAGCCCTACAAGCCGACTCAGTTTGCAACAAATACAACCTTTCCCCTTCAGTTTGCAAGGGCACTTTCGCTGCTCGTTGCTGATTTAAAGAATAAACTCACCTCATCGGGTATACATTTTTTTAATCCTTTTTAGTTTCTATACAATCACAAAATCACGAATAGTCCAACTGGTCGCTGTTAGCTTGCAGTGGGCAGCCAGAAAAACAATCTAATGCACGGCAAATGGTGTAACTCGATCCATACTGAGTCAATCCATCACACAGCGTTCTGCCTGTCTTCCAATAGGCCGAGCTCTCGCTTCAGTCCCTCCCACATCTCTCTCCCTCTCCGCGTCTCTCTCTCCAGGGCTGTGGGTTTTGGCTACTCTCCCTCCCCGACCGCTTTCTTTCCTACGAGAGAGAAAAGAAAGAGAAGAGAGAGGCCCCCACCTTCCCACATGACCCTGCCTTGCCCCCCTCTCCTTTCTCCCATCCCCCACAGCCAGTAAGTGAAGCCCTTGGTAAATATCTTCAGCAGAATAGTTTTTGGAGGGGAAAGGGGGACTTGCTGAGAAAGGAAGGAACTATCTTTAAACCATTTAACTCCAGTCTGCTATACTGGACTACAGCTAGCCTAATGCTATGACCTTTCTACACCAACGTGCAGTTGTTGAATGCAATAGACCAAATGCATGGTTATGTATGAAACTTAGACATAGTTTTTAATGTACTTTACCCATGTGTACCCTTTCTGCCATTCCACAAATGGATCCCACAGTAAATATGTGCATCACGCAACGATGCTGATGGATTTAAACATTTGTCTTTAACACACCAGTAAGTAATGCCCTGATCTAACAACAATACACACACACACACACAAATGCAGAGCCCAGCGATGCACTGAACTGAACAATTGGTATGGCCTATGGTAATAAATTCTTACAATTTGTTCCATTAACCCAGTTTGTCAGTGAGAATCACATCAGAGGGATAACGAAGGGCTAGCTAGGCGGAGACGAGGGGCGAGGAGTGGAGAGGAGGGTTGTGGATGGGGAGAGGAGGGGAGAGATACAGACAGAGAGATGCACTGGAAGTAGACACAAATACAGTTACAATCTATCAGGAAAGGAAATCCCCCACAAGCCCTTACATTACTCAGACCCCAGGACTCACTGACTCAATGTCTATGACATGGCTCACACACTACTATAACATTCTTCAGTCACACCTATAACATGCTTCAGTCTCTCCTTTAACATGCTTCAGTCACTCCTATAACATTCTTCAGTCACACCTATAACATGCTTCAGTCACTCCTTTAACATGCTTCAGTCACTCCTATAACATGCTTTAGTCACTCCTATAACATGCTTCAGTCACTCCTATAACATGCTTCAGTCACTCCTATAACATGCTTCAGTCACTCCTATAACATGCTTCAGTCACTCCTATAACATGCTTCAGTCACTCCTATAACATGCTTCAGTCACTCCTATAACATGCTTCAGTCACTCCTATAACATGCTTCAGTCACTCCTATAACATGCTTCAGTCACTCCTATAACATGCTTTAGTCACTCCTATAACATGCTTCAGTCACTCCTATAACATGCTTCAGTTATTCCTATAACATGCTTCAGTCACTCCTATAACATGCTTCAGTCACTCCTATAACATGCTTCAGTCACTCCTATAACATGCTTCAGTCACTCCTATAACATGCTTCAGTCACTCCTATAACATGCTTCAGTTATTCCTATAACATGCTTCAGTCACTCCTATAACATGCTTCAGTCACTCCTATAATGTGCTTCAGTCACTCCTATAACATGCTTCAGTCACTCCTATAACATGCTTTAGTCACTCATATAACATGCTTCAGTCACTCCTATAATGTGCTTCAGTCACTCATCAAATCTGCAAGACTGTGTTCAAGCAGCAGATGATTCTCGATGCACATTTGGAGAATCAGAATGTGTGTCTGTTTAAGTGTGTGGGTCTCTCTCTCTCTGTGTGTACAGTATGTGGTGTGTGTGTGTGTGAGAGAGAGAGAGAGAGATTCACTTTTTCACTATTCACTTTGTATGTTGTCTACCTCACTTGCTTTGGCAATGTTAACACATGTTTCCCATGCCAATAAAGCCCTTGAATTGAATTGAATTGAATTGAGAGAGAGAGGGGGAGAGGGAGAGAGAGAGAGAGAGAGAGAGAGAGAGAGAGAGAGAGAGAGAGAGAGAGAGAGAGGGGGGGTAGGGAGAGTGAGCGAGAGAGAGAGAGAGAGAGAGAGAGAGAGAGAGAGAGAGAGAGCGAGAGAGAGAGAGAGAGAGAGAGAGAGAGAGAGAGAGAGAGAGAGAGAGAGAGAGAGAGAGACAAAGAGCTGGGCTGGGAGGGGAGTGAAAGTCCTTATTGACCGTGTCAAGTCATTCTAGGGCAACTTACCCAAACAGTGGCCGTCCATTTGCAACACGTTAGTAGATGTATGTTAACCCCCCTCACACACACTCTGCCCCCCCACTTCCCCCCTCACACACCCTCTGCCCCCCCACCTCCCCCCTCACACACACACTATGCCCCCCCATTTCTCCCCACACACACACACTCTGCCCCTCACCTCCCCCTCACACACACTCTGCTCCCCTACCTTTCCACACACACACTCTGCTCCCCTACCTTTCCACACACACACTCTGCCGAACGACCTCCCCACCACTCACACACTCTGCCCCCCCATTAGTAATTGTGAAGGTGGTATTTCCATGTGAATGGTTCGACAGGAAGAGCCAGTTTACACTGTTGATGTGTCTGATCCCATTCTGTCTCTCTGGCCACTGATTCACTCTCTTCACTGATTCACTTTCTCTACTGATTCACTCTCTCTACTGATTCACTCTCTCCACTGATTCACTCTGTCCGCTGATTCACTCTCTCTACTGATTCACTCTGTCCGCTGATTCACTCTCTCCACTGTTTCACTCTGTCCGCTGATTCACTTTCTCTACTGATTCACTCTCTCTACTGATTCACTCTCTCTACTGTTTCACTCTCTCTACTGATTCACTCTCTCCACTGTTTCACTCTGTCCGCTGATTCACTCTCTCCACTGATTCACTCTCTCCACTGTTTCACTCTCTCCACTGATTCACTCTCTCCACTGTTTCACTCTCTCCACTGATTCACTCTCTCTACTGTTTCACTCTCTCTACTGTTTCACTCTCTCTACTGATTCACTCTCTTCTCTGTCACTCTGTCCACTGATTCACTCTCTCCACTGATTCACTCTCTCCACTGATTCACTCTCTCCACTGATTCACTCTCTCTACTGATTCACTCTCTTCACTGATTCACTCTCTCCACTGTTTCACTCTCTCTACTGATTCACTCTCTCTACTGATTCACTCTCTCCACTGTTTCACTCTCTCTACTGATTCTCTCTCTCCAATGTTTCACTCACTCACTCTCCCCTGTCTGTCTCCAGTGGTGTAAAGTACTTAAGTAAAAATACTTTAAAGTACTAAGTCGTTTTTTTTTAGTATCTGTACTTTACTCTTTATATATTTGACAACTTTTACTTTTACTTCACTACATTCCTAAAGAAAAGTATGTACTTTTTACTCCATACATTTTCCCAGGCACCCAAAAGTACTCGTTACATTCTGTATGCTTAGCAGGAGAGAAAAAGGTTAAATTCACACACTTATCAAGAGAACATCCCTGGTCATCCCTACAGCCTCTGATCTGGGGGATTCATTAAACACAAATGCTGTGTTTGTAAATGATGTCAGAGTGTTGGAGTGTGCCCCTGTCGATATGTACATTTTAAAAAACTAGAAAAATGTGTCATCTGGTTTGCTTAATAAAAGGCCATTTTAATTAGTCATACTTTTACTTTTAATACTAAGTATATTTGACCAACTGTATTTACATTCAATACTTAAGTGTATTTAAAACCAAATGCTTTTGGACTTTTACTCAAGTAGTATTTTACTGGGGGACTTTCACTTTTACTTGAGTCATTTTCTATTAAGGTATCTTTACTTTTACTCAAGTATGACAATTGGGTACTTTTTCCACCATTGTCTCTATCTCTACAAGTACCCTGTCTGTATCTCTACCAGTACCCTGTCTGTATCTCTACCAGTACCCTGTCTGTATCTATACCAGTCCCCTGTCTGTATCTCTACCAGCACACTGTCTGTATCTCTACCAGTACCCTGTCTGTATCTCTACCAGTAGCCTGTCTGTATCTCTACCAGTACACTGTCTGTATCTCTACCAGTACCTTGTCTGTATCTCTACCAGTACCCTGTCTGTATCTCTACCAGTACCCTGTCTGTATCTCTACCAGTAGCCTGTCTGTATCTCTACCAGTACACTGTCTGTATCTCTACCAGTACCTTGTCTGTATCTCTACCAGTACCCTGTCTGTATCTCTACCAGTACCCTGTCTGTATCTCTACCAGTCCCCTGTCTGTATCTCTACCAGTACCCTGTCTGTATCTCTACCAGTACCTTGTCTGTATCTCTACCAGTACACTGTCTATATCTCTACCAGTACCCTGTCTGTATCTCTACCAGTCCCCTGTCTGTATCTCTACCAGTACCCTGTCTGTATCTCTACCAGTCCCCTGTCTGTATCTCTACCAGTACCCTGTCTGTATCTCTACCAGTACCCCATCTGTATCTCTACCAGTCCCCTGTCTGTATCTCTACCAGTACCCTGTCTGTATCTCTACCAGTCCCCTGTCTGTATCTCTACCAGTACCCTGTCTGTATCTCTACCAGTACCCCATCTGTATCTCTACAAGTACCCTGTCTGTATCTCTACCAGTACCCTGTCTGTATCTCTACCAGTACCCTGTCTGTATCTATACCAGTCCCCTGTCTGTATCTCTACCAGCACACTGTCTGTATCTCTACCAGTACCCTGTCTGTATCTCTACCAGTAGCCTGTCTGTATCTCTACCAGTCCCCTGTCTGTATCTCTACCAGTCCCCTGTCTGTATCTCTACCAGTACCCGGTCTGTATCTCTACCTGTCCCCTGTCTGTATCTACCAGTCCCCTGTCTGTATCTCTACCAGTCCCATGTCTGTATCTACCAGTCCCCAGTCTGTATCTCTACCAGTACCCTGTCTATATCTCTACCAGTACCCTGTCTGTATCTCTACCAGTACCCTGTCTGTATCTCTACCAGTCCCCTGTCTGTATCTCTACCAGTCCCCTGTCTGTATCTCTACCAGTACCCGGTCTGTATCTCTACCTGTCCCCTGTCTGTATCTACCAGTCCCCTGTCTGTATCTCTACCAGTCCCATGTCTGTATCTACCAGTCCCCTGTCTGTATCTCTACCAGTACCCTGTCTGTATCTCTACCAGTACCCTGTCTGTATCTCTACCAGTCCCCTGTCTGTATCTACCAGTACCCAGTCTGTATCTCTACCAGTACCCTGTCTGTATCTCTACCAGTACCCTGTCTGTATCTCTACCAATCCCCTGTCTGTATCTACCAGTACCCTGTCTGTATCTACCAGTACCCTGTCTGTATCTCTACCAGTACCCTGTCTGTATCTCTACCAGTCCCCTGTCTGTATCTACCAGTCCCCTGCCTGTATATCTACCAGTCCCCTGTCTGTATCTACCAGTCCCCTGTCTGTCTCCACCAGTCAGTTTCCTGTCTGTCTCTACCAGTCAGTTTCCTGTCTGTCTCTACCAGTCAGTCTTCTGTCTGTCTCTACCAGTGAGTCTCATGTCTGTCTCTACCAGTCAGTCTCCTGTCTGTCTCTACCAGTCAGTCTCCTGTCTGTCTCTACCAGTCAGTCTCCTGTCTGTCTCTACCAGTCAGTCTCCTGTCTGTCTCTACCAGTCAGTCTCCTGTCTGTTTAGTAAACTGTCTGCTCCCCAGAATGCTGGTCAGATGGCTGTGTCAGCATGGAGGAAGGAGAGGCATCTGTTCTCATTGTGAGGATGGATGTAGGGATGGATCAATGTATCCAATGTTGGCGGAATGGAGAGATTGATGTATTGACGGTGCTAGATGGACAGGAGTAGGTTGTGTGGGAATGGATGGATTGAGGGTGGGGGAGGATGGACAGATGACAGAAGGAGAAAGTGGTGCTTCCAAGCCCTTGTGTGTCCGAGAGGAAGGAGAGGGTGGTGGGGTGACCATTGGGGTG
This sequence comes from Oncorhynchus mykiss, assembly GCF_013265735.2. Taxonomy (NCBI): domain Eukaryota; kingdom Metazoa; phylum Chordata; class Actinopteri; order Salmoniformes; family Salmonidae; genus Oncorhynchus; species Oncorhynchus mykiss. The sequence continues at coordinate 40,989,444 of NC_048590.1, forward strand.
CAGGGGCCTGAGACTTAGGGGGTATGGGACCTATGTCCTCAGGGGTGTGTGGGATGACCTTAGGGGGTCAGAGGGCCACACCCCCTAAGTCTCAGGCCCAGCCCCTGCACACCCCCGACAGGGCTGGGCCAGAGGGCCACACCCCCTAAGTCTCAGGCCCAGCTCCTGCACACCCCCGACAGGGCTGGGTTGGGCCAGGGGCCAGAGGGCCACCATTGCAACAAGATGTATAGACAGAAATGCCTCCAGATGGCCTAGGGCTCATTCCTGTGGGGCTGGAAGTAGAAGCTGGGGTAGGAAGATGGGGCTCTGAGGTAGGGGCTGAAGGCAGGGCTGGGGCTGAGCTGTGGTTTGATGCTGGGGTTGGGGTATAGGGCTGCTGGGGTATATGGCTGGGACTAGGCCTTGATACTGAGGCCTGAGGTAGAGGCTGAGAATGAGTTAGTAGCTGGTTGTACAAGGCTGGGGATACAGAAATGATATTAGCTGAATTAATCCATTCAAAAGAATACGTGTTGACCAGGTTACGTTAAAGACAAGGTTACAGCGAGGTTAATTCCCAGCCAGCAGGGTGAGGCCGTGTACCTGTCTGAGCTGTGGTCTCTGTCTGACTCCTGAGTCACTGTCTGAACCAGCTGTATCTTACCCGACAACACAGGGTGAGGCTGGGTACCTGTCTGAGCTGTGGTCTCTGTCTGACTCCTGAGTCACTGTCTGAACCAGCTGTATCTTACCCGGCAACACAGGTAGAGGCACATTAAATGTTCCAGAACACTCAAATGATATCCCAAAAATGTGAGAGGAACTAAGTTGACAGAATAGCAGATGGAAGGTATAGGTTTGGCAGTTGAGATATGACCTGGGAAATATGGACATTTACCAAGCAGATGCTTTTATCCAAAACGATAACAGAACCAACTAACTGAGCTAAATAACCACATTTTTACCCCCCAAATAAATAGTATTTTTACCTTATTGTGTATTTTATATCACCATGAGTGGTCTATCAGATGGTTCTCTATGGGAGGCTGGATGCCACTCTCCTGATCTCTGGCTGATTTAGAGGCCATATCTGGCACTCTGCCTGCCTGCCTGGTCACCATTTGTCATTCAGGGTGTGTCCCAAATGGCACCGTTTATAGTGCACTGCGTTTGACCAGGGCACATGCTCTTTTGACCAGGGCCCATGCACATTTGGGACACAGTGTTTAGTGCTCCTGAGACCCCCTATCCCTCCACCCTCATGCTCAACCAGTCATTTTGTACCAAAGTCATAATTTCCTTCACCTTATTTGTCTACACAACTACTACACACCCTGTGAGCTGAGGTTAAATGAAATGCTACCTACAGTATGTTGTGGAGTTTCCCTACTGGTCGTGGTGGTTGGAAACAGGCAGGATGTGATAATGTCACTACGTGGGTTAGAGTTTAGAGAGCAAAGGGAAAGTTCAACAGGCTTTAAAGGTATTTCAACTTGGCTTTGCTTTTTTTCTGTCAGCATTTGTGAGTGTCTGTGTGGGTAGGTTGTCTGTGATGTTACAGTGCCTGTACCCTGATCCTGGGCCAGATCCAGTTTGGATTGATTTGAAAGGTTTGAGTTTGACATCAGAACCTGTTTATTTCTGTTAAGCGTTTGACATTTCAACCTATTCTGCCTAAGTATTGCTATCATCATCACAACCAGGATTTTGTTAATGAAAGCAGTACTTTGTCTGGTAGAGTCCTGCTTGCCTAATGAATCAGACTGTGATACCAGCTTTCTGCTAACACAGTCTGAATTAAAGCACTGCAAAAACCAGGAAGGTCTCCTTACAAGCCAGAATGTTGAATAAAATGACATTTGAACCTACTTGACCGGTTGTCTGTGCAGTTGATCCTTATTCAGGTGGAAATGTGAGAAAAACATTACAATAAAACCGATTTATCAGAACACTGGTACTGCCGTTGAGCTCACCGGGCACACGCGCCAAACACCTGCCTGACTTTAAATACATATATATAACAAAGGGATTCGTTTACAGCAGGGATTAATTAAAGGTGCAACGAAATGCAAAATTCCGTTAGTTTGCATCACACGCATGTACTTCTGTCTTGTGCGAGTGCCTTCCCACTGGGCACACTGGTTGAATCAACGTTGGTTCCACTTCACTTCATTGAAATGACGTTGAACCAACCTGGAATAAACATTGAATTGACATCTGTGCCCAGTGGGTCAGGTGATTAACAAACAAATCGTGATAGCCACACACAGAGACACGCGTTTTCAAGTTACGTTAAAAAGACTTTACAGTGGATGTTTTGTTTCGTATATCCAGCTGAATAAGCAGGAAATCAGTAGAGTAAGTTCAAATGTTTTAGAGCATATGTTGTAGCCGAGTGAAGAAGGACATTCCACACTCGGATTTGAAAGGGGCATAAAGGTGGACCTTTATTGTCATGAGTCTTGTTCTGGAGGCAGAACTGAGCCATTTCCCCTTAGATAGGCAAGCTGCAAAGTCAACATTGGCTGGGTTTATATAGTATATTCCATAACGAACCTGTTTAGTTATATTAGGGTTTATATAGTATATTCCATAACGAACCTGTTTAGTTATATTTGGGTTTATATAGTATATTCCATAACTAACCTGTTTAGTTATATTTGGGTTTATATAGCATATTCCATAAATTACCAGGAAATGACCCAGTCTGCTGTAATGTGATGAACTGTCACAATGTGACAACAGTGGAACGGCCTGTAAAGGTAGAATGTAATCTGTGACAGCTGATGATTGTGGTTATTATAGTTGTTCTGCCCAGAATGGGATGCATAATCATATTCATAGACCAGCGACTGGCTGACTCGTGACACTACACGCACGCACGCACGCACGCACGCACGCACGCGCACACGCACGCACACACACACACACACACACACACACACACACACACACACACACACACACACACACACACACACACACACACACACACACACACACACACACACACACACACACACACACACACACACTCACAGCTGTTGATTGAGGAAAGAAAGTAGATGACATTCTGAGCTCATAATGTATTGATTCCTCCAGCTCCTATCATAATGTTGTCGTCTGCTGCCCAACATTAGCCCTCACAGGGGGCGTTTCTACTGTTGAGTGTTCATGGAGGTTGATGCTTTGAATGTTGAAATGTTTTCAAATGAGGCCTCTGTCTTAGACTAGGATAAACAACTCCAAACACATCTCATAATATCCCCTGTTTTGTGACCTTGACACTGTTAGATAATGTTGTTTACTCCTCTCAAGGTCTCTATTCTAACCTGTAAGGCCTTCTGGCTGTGTGGCTGTTGGTTCATTATTATCATTATGAAGGAGGAGAGGTTCATTACTATGGCAAATGATAATGAGTGTTTCCTCTCACACACACACACACATTAACACCGACACACACACACTGCCCTTTGCTTCGTTAGGCCATCGATCCCATTAAAGGTTCTTGTTAAGTCTATCATAACTCCTGTAATGACGGTTCTTAACCAAACAACCCACCCCTCAGGTCAGAGCAGGGCCCTCAACACAGGTAGACAAATTCTGATATTTTGCCAGTAATTGGTATTTTGACCAATCAGATCAGATCTTTTGCCAATAATTGGGCAAAATATCAGAATTGGACTGCCTAAGTTTGATAGAAAGGTGTGATCAAGGCCTCCTCTGACCTGAGTGGTGGGTTGTTTGGTTTAGAACCATCATAACAAGAGTTATGATGATAGACTTAACAAGAACCTTTAACGGGATCGATGGACTAACGAAGTGAAGGGCAGTGTGTGTGTGTGTGTGTGTGCGTAAACATAGCCTTAATCATGTGGTGAATGGGTTCTAGAGATTCTAGATGCATGGAGAAGTGTTTTAGAGTTTATAGATGCATGGAGAAGTGTTCTATAGCTTCTAGATGCATGGAGAAGTGTTCTATAGCTTCTAGATGCACAGAGAAGTGTTTTAGAGGTTATAGATGCATGGAGAAGTGTTCTATAGCTTCTAGATGCATGGATAAGTGTTTTAGAGGTTATAGATGCATGGATAAGTGTTATAGAGGTTATAGATGTATGGAGAAGTGTTATAGAGGTTATAGATGCATGGAGAAGTGTTATAGAGGTTATAGATGCATGGAGAAGTGTTATAGAGGTTATAGATGCATGAGGCAGTGTTATAGAGGTTATAGATGCATGGAGAAGTGTTATAGAGGTTATAGATGCATGGAGAAGTGTTATAGAGGTTATAGATGCATGGAGAAGTGTTATAGAGGTTATAGATGCATGGAAAAGTGTTATAGGGGTTATAGATGCATGGGGAAGTGTTATAGAGGTTATAGATGCATGGAGAAGTGTTCAATATACTGCTCTTGAGGTTCAATGGCTTTATTATTTGGTATTTGGTTGGTTGTTTCTATTGTTTCTATTTTCTGAGCTTCCGCAAGATGTACGTATGTGTGGGAGTGTGTGTGCATGTGTTCGTTCTGCTCACACACTCTTTGGGGGTTATCTATTCCTGTGTCTGTGTGTGGGGCCATGGGGAAAGAGAGAGAGACACACACATGTACACGGGGGGTATTCAGACAGGTGTTGTGGAGATGTGCTGACTGGACAGCAGTTGTGTGGAGGAGCGTCAGTGGCACTTCGGGTGGTAATGGTTCTACATTCTCAGACTGACCAACCGGACACAGACCCCCCCGCCCCACCACTCCCCACACCCACAGATATGCATGCCCAGACAGTTGTGGGGTGGCATTCACAAGCCCTGAAATGGAGAAAGCTCTTAGTCCCTGGGCCTCTCTAAGTCCACCTCCAGATTTATCCCCTGTCGGATATGTCAGCCATACCTAAGCCCCAGCCTAGCCCCAAACCTCAGCCCCAGCATAGCCTCATACCTCAGTCCCAGCCTAGCCTCATACCTCAGCCTCATACCTCAGCCCCAGCCTAGCCTCATACCTCAGCCCCAGCCTAGCCTCATACCTCAGCCCAAGTCTAGCCACACACCTCAGCCCCAGCCTAGCCTCATACCTCAGCCCCAGTCTAGCCTCATACCTCAGCCCCAGCCTCGCCTCATACCTCAGCCCCAGTCTAGCCTCATACCTCAGCCCCAGCCTAGCCACACACCTCAGCCCCAGTCTAGCCACATACCTCAGCCCCAGCCTCAAACCTTAGCCCCAGCCTAGCCTCATACCTCAGCCCCAGTCTAGCCTCATACCTCAGCCCCAGCCCCATACCTCAGCCCCAGCCTAGCCTCATACCTCAGCCCCAGTCTAGCCACATACCTCAGCCCCAGCCCCAGTCTAGCCTCATACCTCAGCACCAGCCTCATACCTCAGCCCCAGCCTAGCCTCATACCTCAGCCCCAGCCTCAGCCCCAGTCTAGCCTCATACCTCAGCCCCAGCCCCATACCTCAGCCACAGCCCAGCCTCATACCTCAGCCCCAGCCTAGCCACATATCTCTGCCCTAGCCTCATACCTCAGCCCCAGCCTCATACATCAGCCCCAGCCTAGCCACACACCTCAGCCCCAGCCCCAGCCTAGCCCCATATATCTACCCCAGCCTCATACCTCAGCCTAGCCACATATCTCTGCCCTAGCCTCATACCTCAGCCCCAGCCTCATACATCAGCCCCAGCCTCATACCTCAGCCCCAGCCTAGCCCAATACCTCAGCCCCAGCCTAGCCCCATGCCTCAGCCCCAGCCTAATTCCTCAGCCCCAGACTAGCCCCATGCCTCAGCCCCAGCATAGTCCCATACCTCAGCCCCAGTCTAGCCCATGCCTCAGCCCCATGCCTCAGCCCCAGCCTAGCCCCATACCTTAGCCCCAGCCTAGCCCATACCTCAGCCCCAGCCTCATACCTCAGCCCCAGCCTAGCCCCATACCTCAGCCCCAGCCTAGCCCCATGTCTCAGCCCCAGTCGAGCCCCATACCTCAGCCCCAGCCTAGCCCCATGCATCAGCCCCAGCCCCAGCCCCATGCCTCAGCCCCAGCCTAGCCCCATACCTCAGCCCCAGTCTAGCCTCATACCTCAGCCCCAGCCTAGCCCCATACCTCAGCCCCAGCCTAGCCCCATGCCTCAGCCCCAGCCTAGCCCCATGCCTCAGCCCCAGCCTAGCCCCATGCCTCAGCCCCAGCCTAGCCCCATACCTCAGCCCCAGCCTAGCCCCATGCCTCAGCCCCAGCCTAGCCCCATACCTCAGCCCCAGCTCCAGTCCCACAGCCTAACCTTCCTGTATAACCTGCCAGCCCTGTGAATTGTAGGGTTATCAAGGGTTTAAGAGAAAAGCTGTTTATCCCAGGACTTTCACTGGCACAGCCTCTACTACAGACCAACAGGAAAACACCAGCTCTCAGCAGAACCATACCAGAGCTGTAAATAGTATCTCTCTCTGCCTGTCTGAAGCTGTGAGGATTTGTAGAAGAGATGACGGTATTTGGTATCTATTATTTTATATGGGGACCCTGAAAGCATGGGAATGTTCTCCCAAAGAATCCACATTTAACTGGTATCCTTTAACAACAACGGTAGATCTACTGTTTATACCCCTGTTCTGCAATTCCACTCCCCTAGTGTCTAGTACATACATTTCTGCCCATCACAGAGGATGTTAGCTTCATATGCTATAGGATTCTATGTTCCCTTCTAGGCTTCTGGGTCCTTCGTGCAAGGATGAGGAAATTAGAAGAAATGTACTTTAGGTATATAGCGTGTTGCTAGGTGAGTCTAAAGAGGCCTGTGACTGTTCCATAGTACTGTAGGTATATAGCGTGTTGCTAGGTGAGTCTAAAGAGGCCTGTGACTGTTCCATACATAGTACTGTAGGTATATAGCGTGTTGCTAGGTGAGTCTAAAGAGGCCTGTGACTGTTCCATAGTACTGTAGGTATATAGCGTGTTGCTAGGTGAGTCTAAAGAGGCCTGTGACTGTTCCATAGTACTGTAGGTATATAGCGTGTTGCTAGGTGAGTCTAAAGAGGCCTGTGACTGTTCCATAGTACTGTAGGTATATAGCGTGTTGCTAGGTGAGTCTAAAGAGGCCTGTGACTGTTCCATAGTACTGTAGGTATATAGCGTGTTGCTAGGTGAGTCTAAAGAGGCCTGTGACTGCTCCATAGTACTGTAGGTATATAGCGTGTTGCTAGGTGAGTCTAAAGAGGCCTGTGACTGCTCCATAGTGAGTAGTAGTGAGTAGTAGTCCCTGTGTTGCCTGGATATGGTATTGGTGCAGCCTCCCCCAGTATTCTCAGGCTGACTGACAGACAGACTGGACACTGGGCTAATCTGAGGATTAAGGTTCCTGTCTTTAGGAATGTCTACGACTGACCAGGTGTCAACCCAGCTGGAGGTGTGTGTGTGTGTGTGTGTGTGTGTGTGTGTGTGTGTATGTGTGTGTGTGTGTGTGTGTGTGTGTGTGTGTCTGTATGTGTGTGTGTGTGTGTGTGTGTGTGTGTGTGTGTGTGTGTGTGTGTGTGTGTGTGTGTGTGTGTGTGTGTGTGTGTGTGTGTGTGTGTGTCTTAAAAGGGTCGGACCCGGTTGCCCTGCATGACAATAGCAAGTGCTGGGCTTCACAAGAGGGGCCAGTATGCCAAAGTATTACACACATACAGTTTAAGTGTAACTCAATACATTTAATTAGACAACATGTAGGATGAGTGTTGGTTTACCACTCTGTCCTCTCTCACCCCATCCCTCATACTGGAGGCATTTTCTACCATTTCTATGATGTGTTCTTAACTTTCACTTGTCTCAAGCCCTTACAGATCATTCCCCTATTGCAAAACAATTGCTCATAGATCATGTTGTTTCCTGAGGATCTGTTCCGGAAGTATTCCTCATTTTATTCCTATACGTTTCCACAGACAGTCCTAGTTCCACGTCATTATTAGTAATGGGACTGACACACTGAGCTGGGATCCTAGCCTATCCTTAAGTTTTATTAGCCTATCCTTGAATGACGTATAACACCATGCCTTTATAAAGGCTGTAACGAGGGGTGGGGTGTGGTGGGACAGGAAGTGTGTGTGTGTGGAGTTTAGAGAGAGAGCAGCTGGAGATGTAATCCCATCCCATCTCGTCTCAACAGGTCACACACTGACAAGCTGCAGCAGGCTCAGCCTTTATCTGCCCTGTACTAATTAACACACACCAACAGGGAAATCTGCCTCTCCTTCTCTCTCTCATTCTCACCTTCCTTCTCTTGTTCTCTTGTTCCTTCGTCCCCCCACCCTCTCTTCTCTCCCTCCCTCTCTCTCCGGCCCCAGTCATCCGTCAAGGGGTTAATGTATATGAATGTTTTCCACAGCTAGAACATGAGGCTTTGACCAGCTAGAACATGCTTCAGCTAGACTCCACTGCTCTACTGCTCCACTTCTATAGCCAAGCCCATAGATATATGGGCTATCAGGTGTTTATCAAAGCAGATAACAGTGAACTCAACAGTCAGCATTTTATTTCCCAAACCATCATAATGCTGAAGCACGGACCTATCTTTCTATCAGCTCAAACCACCATAATGGCATTAAGGCACAACATACTAACCAATAGGAATAGACAGTAAAACTGTTGGTACATTCGGTATATTCCTATACTCTATTCCTGGCTGGAAGCCCTGATAGAGCCCTAATAGAGTCCTGCTAGGGCCCTGATAGAACTCTGATACAGCCCTGATAGAACCCTGATAGAACCCTGATTCAGCCCTGATAGAACCCTGATTAAGATATAACCATGATAGCACCCGGATAGAGCCCTGATAGAACCCTAATAGAGCCCTGATAGAGCCCCGATAGAACCCTGATACAGCCCTGATAGAGCCCTGATAGAACCCTAATAGAGCCCTGATAGAACCCTGATTCAGCCCCGATAGAGCCCTGATAGAACCCTGATACAACCCTGATAGTACCCTGATAGAGCCCTGATTAAGATATAACCCTGATAGCACCCGGATAGAGCCCTGATAGAGCCCTGATAAAACCCCAATAGAGCCCGGATAGAGCCCTGATATAACCCTGATAGAGCCCTGATAGAGCCCTGATAGAACTCTGATAGAGCCCTGATAGAGCTCTGATAGCGCCCTGATAGAGCTCTGATAAAGCCCTGATAAAACCCTGATAGATGCCTGATAGAGCAGTGTACCTGTGTATTTGTGTTATGTAGCCCTGTCTCTGACCCTAAGCCTAAACAGACACATGTAAAGCACATGTTTATTTGTGACAATGCAAAGTAGAGGGTATTATCTCAACAATATGGCCTAACTCTCACCCTGGCCTGTGCTGGCTGCTGAGTTGCACTCTGCTAACACTGTGAGAGTGAGTATAGATACTACTGGAGCTACCATTGCTACCACTGTTACTGAGCTACAGCTGTGGGATTGAGATGTGCAAAGCTGGCGTCTCACCCCCCTAGTTTCCCTCCCCTCCTCCCTTCCTCCTCTCTCTCTCCAGTGTGTCCCTAGCAGAGCCTAGCAGTGCCGGGGTATCGGGTGTCATTTAAAAGTGCAGTTGTCAGGGCTGGCAGAAAATGGAGCATGACTCTGTTCATCCCACATTGTAGCCTGGTGAAAATGGTCTCCTCTGTCTACTCTCTGGCAGTGTCCCAAATGGCACCATAGTCCCTATAAAGATTTGACCAGGGCCCAAGTAGTGCACTAAATAGGGAATAGGGTGCCATTGGGGACACACTTCTAATTCCTCTGAAAACTGCCTCTGCTTCTGATTTCTGATTTTTGCTCCTCCACAACAGCCCTCTCTGCTCCTCCATAACAGCCCTCTCTGCTCCTCCATAACAGCCCTCTCTGCTCCTCCATAACAGCCCTCTCTGCTCCTCCATAGCAGCCCTCTCTTCTCCTCCATAGCAGCCCTCTCTGCTCCACCATAACAGCCCTCTCTTCTCCTCCATAGCAGCCCTCTCTGCTCCACCATAACAGCCCTCTCTGCTCCTCCATAACAGCCCTCTCTGCTCCTCCATAGCAGCCCTCTCTGCTCCTCCATAACAGCCCTCTCTGCTCCTCCATAGCAGCCCTCTCTTCTCCTCCATTGCAGCCCTCTGCTCCTCCATAACAGCCCTCTCTGCTCCTCCATAGCAGCCCTCTCTGCTCCACCATAACAGCCCGCTCTGCTCCGCCATAGCAGCCCTCTCTGCTCCTCCATAGCAGCCCTCTCTGCTCCTCCATAACAGCCCTCTCTGCTCCTCCATAGCAGCCCTCTCTGCTCCTCCATAGCAGCCCTCTCTGCTCCTCCATAGCAGCCCTCTCTGCTCCTCCATAGCAGCCCTTTCTGAGAGTAAATCTCACCTTACACCCTATTTTACAGATAGTGGTGCACTACTGGCCAGAGCACTATTTGGCAGCCCTATGTTGCTCTGGTCTAAAGTAGTGCACTTTATCGGGAACAGGGTGCCATTTGAGACACATCCACTGTATAACAGTCTTCTGTATTCCTCCATAGCGTCATAGCAGCTCTGTCTACAGCCCCTCTGAGGTAGGTTAATGGACCGCTATTAAGAGCTGTATCTTTGCAGCATTGATTTCTCTTGTGTTGCACCAAATAAATATCTTGATAGATTTCTCTGAGAGAGGTGTGGATGTCAAGTGCCCTGGAAGTTCAGCCATATGTTTTTCACAGCCACGCTACATTACATTATTAATGATGCTAATGCCACACATCTACCTTGAAGGAATAAGCTCACTTCAACTCAACACGCATATATGTGTATATATATATATATATATATATATATAGTGTAGAAAGCAGCTTGAGCTGTTTCAGAGTCAGACTGACAGCTGCAGAGCCAGACTTGACTTGTAGTGACTGACCTGATCTTCTTTTGATAACATGTCACCAGGCTGGTCTGAATCCAAAATGGCGTCCTAATCCATATAAAGTAAGAGTAGGTAGCCTTGGCTTTTGCGAGTCGGACCTACCAATCTCAGAGTGGACACTAACCACAAAGCCACTGAGTTGGTTATGGGCCCTGTTCAACAGTAGTGCACTACATATGAATAGGTTATCATTTGGGACCCAGTGAGGGGCTTCTCAGTAGTTGTGGTTAGGGTACTTACCTTGGGGTTGTGGTTAGGGTACTTACCTTGGGGCTGTGGTTAGGGTACTTACCTTGGGGTTGTGGTTAGGGTACTTACCTTGGGGTTGTGGTTAGGGTACTTACCTTGGGGTTGTGGTTAGGGTACTTACCTTGGGGTTGTGGTTAGGGTACTTACCTTAGGGTTAGTGCGACGGAGGCTCAGTCTCCTCAGTGGTCGTTCCTCGTCCTGCAGGTCTCTGCAGTATACCTAGCTTTACTGCTGTGCCGTTAATTCCATCTTCTCAGACTGTGTTAAACCTATCTGGAGAGCTTGTTTAGTCCCCTGTACAGTATGTAAAGATTACTATAAAATATACTATTCTAAGATTTTACAATATAAGATATCTTATTCTGGAGAGCCTGTATAGGCCTCTGTATGTGATGATGACTATAAAATACAAGATGTTATCTATGATAATTAATGACTTCCTTTCCAGAGAAACTCCTTTCTCAGCAGTTTTCCTGCAGGCTGGAGCAGAGAAGTAGCTTAGCTGTATTACCTGGGGCAACAACTGTCTTCCTACATCTAAAGCAAAGTTAAATAAAGGCTTCCCTTGGTTTCTCTTCCTCCATTGCTCTCCTCTTCCTCTCATCTCAGATTAAGTATTGTAAACGAGGCTCCTTCCTCCATTAGAGAATCAGAGTAATTCACATTATTTCACTTTGTCTCTCGCTCGCTCTCTCCCCCCCTCTCTCTCTCTCTCTCTCTCTCTCTCTATCTCTCTCTCTCTCTCTCTCTCTCTCGCTCGCTCTCTCTCCCCCCCCCCCCCTCTCTCTCTCTCTCTCTCTCTCTCTCACTCTCTCTCTCACTCTGTTGAGGAAGGAGACAAGCTATGAATATGAAGTTTATGATTCAGTAAGGGGAATCAGATTGTGCGTGTGGGTGCACGTGTGCCTGTGTCTGCGCGTGTGCATGTGTGTGAGTGAATGGGGGGGGGGGGGGGGGGGGGGGGGTTTATTATATCCCATTGTGCTGGGTGTTCTCTCTCAGACTAAGTGGAGTCAGCGAGATGGATACCAGAGTTATTATAGAGGTTAGGCCAGAGACATGGACACCAGAGTTATTATAGAGGTTAGGCCAGATAGATGGATACCAGAGTTATTATAGAGGTTAGGCCAGAGAGATGGATACCAGAGTTATAATAGAGGTTAGGCCAGATAGATGGATACCAGAGTTACCATGGGTCAGATAGATGGATACCAGAGTTATTATAGAGGTTTGGCCAGAGACATGGATACCAGAGTTATTATAGAGGTTAGGCCAGAGACATGGACACCAGAGTTATTATAGAGGTTAGGCCAGATAGATGGATACCAGAGTTATTATAGAGGTTAGGCCAGAGAGATGGATACCAGAGTTATAATAGAGGTTAGGCCAGATAGATGGATACCAGAGTTACCATGGGTCAGATAGATGGATACCAGAGTTATTATAGAGGTTAGACCAGATAGATGGATACCAGAGTTATTATAAAGGTTAGGCCAGAGACATGGATACCAGAGTTATTATAGAGGTTAGGCCAGATAGCTGGATACCAGAGTTATTATAGCGGTTAGACCAGATAGATGGATAAAAGAGTTACCATGGGTCAGATAGATGGATACCAGAGTTGTTACAGAGGTTAGACCAGATAGATGGGTACCAGAGTTATTATAGAGGTTAGACCAGATAGATGGATACCAGAGTTACCATGGGTCAGATAGATGGATACCAGAGTTACCATGGGTCAGATAGATGGATACCAGAGTTGTTAAAGAGGTTAGGTCAGATAGATGGATACCAGAGTTATTATAGAGGTTAGGCCAGATAGATGGATACCAGAGTTACCATGGGTCAGATAGATGGATACCAGAGTTATTACAGAGAATAGGTCAGATAGATGGATACCAGAGTTACCATGGGTCAGTTAGATGGATACCAGAGTTATTTCAGAGGTTAGGTCAGATAGATGGATACCAGAGTTATTATAGAGGGTAGACCAGATAGATGGATACCAGAGTTATTATAGAGGTTAGACCAGATAGATGGATAGAGTTATTATAGAGCTTACACCAGATAGATGGATACCAGAGTTACCATGGGTCAGATGGTTTGATACCAGAGTTATTATAGAGGTTAGACCAGATAGATGGATACCAGAGTTATTACAGAGGTTAGACCAGATAGATGGATACCAGAGTTATTATAGAGGTTAGGCCAGAGACATGAATACCAGAGTTATTACAGAGGTTAGACCAGCTAGATGGATACCAGAGTTATTACAGAGGTTAGACCAGATAGATGGATACCAGAGTTATTATAGAGTTTAGACCAGATAGATGGATACCAAAGTTATTATAGAGGTTAGGTCAGATAGATGGATACCAGAGTTATTATAGAGGTTATGCCAGAGACATGGATACCAGAGTTATTATAGAGGTTAGACCAGATAGATGGATACCAGAGTTATTACAGAGGTTAGGCCAGATAGATGGATACCATAGTTATTATAGAGGTTAGACAAGATAGATGGATACCAGAGTTACCATGGGTCAGATAGATGGATACCAGAGTTATTATAGAGGTCGGACCAGATAGATGGATACCAGAGTTATTACAAAGGTTAGGTCAGATAGATGGATACCAGAGTTAACATGGGTCAGATAGATAGATACAAGAGTTATTATAGAGGTTAGACCAGATAGATGGATACCAGAGTTACCATGGGTCAGATAGATGGATACCAGAGTTATTATAGAGGTTAGACCAGATAGATGGATACCAGAGTTATTATAGAGGTTAGACCAGATAGATGGATACCAGAGTTGTTATAGAGGTTAGACCAGATAGATGGATACCACATTTATTACAGAGGTTAGACCAGATAGATGGATACCAGAGTTATTACAGAGGTTAGACCAGATAGATGGATACCAGAGTTATTATAGAGGTTAGGCCAGAGACATGAATACCAGAGTTATTACAGAGGTTAGACCAGCTAGATGGATACCAGAGTTATTACAGAGGTTAGACCAGATAGATGGATACCAGAGTTATTATAGAGGTTAGACCAGATAGATGGATACCAAAGTTATTATAGAGGTTAGGTCAGATAGATGGATACCAGAGTTATTATAGAGGTTATACCAGAGACATGGATACCAGAGTTATTATAGAGGTTAGACCAGATAGATGGATACCAGAGTTATTATAGAGGTTAGACCAGATAGATGGATACCAGACTTATTACAGAGGTTAGACCAGATAGATGGATACCAGAGTTATTATAGAGGTTAGACCAGATATATGGATACCAGAGTTATTACAGAGGTTAGACCAGATAGATGGATACCATAGTTATTATAGAGGTTAGACCAGATAGATTGATACCAAAGTTATTACAGAGGTTAGACCAGATAGATAGATACCATAGTTATTATAGAGGTTAGGCCAGATATATGGATACCAGAGTTATTATAGAGGTTAGATCAGATAGATGGATACCAGAGTTACCATGGGTCAGATAGATGGATAACAGAGTTATTACAGAGGTTAGACCAGATAGATGGATACCAGAGTTATTATAGAGGTTAGGCCAGAGACATGAATACCAGAGTTATTACAGAGGTTAGACCAGCTAGATGGATACCAGAGTTATTACAGAGGTTAGACCAGATAGATGGATACCAGAGTTATTATAGAGGTTAGACCAGATAGATGGATACCAAAGTTATTATAGAGGTTAGGTCAGATAGAAGGATACCAGAGTTATTATAGAGGTTATACCAGAGACATGGATACCAGAGTTATTATAGAGGTTAGACCAGATAGATGGATACCAGAGTTATTATAGAGGTTAGACCAGATATATGGATACCAGAGTTATTACAGAGGTTAGACCAGATAGATGGATACCAGAGTTATTATAGAGGTTAGACCAGATATATGGAAACCAGAGTTATTACAGAGGTTAGACCAGATAGATGGATACCAGAGTTATTATAGAGGTTAGACCAGATAGATTGATACCAAAGTTATTACAGAGGTTAGACCAGATAGATAGATACCATAGTTATTATAGAGGTTAGGCCAGATATATGGATACCAGAGTTATTATAGAGGTTAGATCAGATAGATGGATACCAGAGTTACCATGGGTCAGATAGATGGATACCAGAGTTATTATAGAGGTTAGACCAGATAGATGGATAGAGTTATTATAGAGGTTAGACCAGATAGATGGATACCAGAGTTGTTATAGAGGTTAGACCAGATAGATTGATACCAGAGTTATTAAAGAGGTTAGACCAGATAGATAGATACCATAGTTATTATAGAGGTTAGGTCAGATAGATGGATACCAGAGTTATTATAGAGGTTATACCAGAGACATGGATACCAGAGTTATTATAGAGGTTAGACCAGATAGATGGATACCAGAGTTATTATAGAGGTTAGACCAGATATATGGATACCAGAGTTATTACAGAGGTTAGACCAGAGACATGAATACCAGAGTTATTACAGAGGTTAGACCAGCTAGATGGATACCAGAGTTATTACAGAGGTTAGACCAGATAGATGGATACCAGAGTTATTATAGAGGTTAGACCAGATAGATGGATACCAAAGTTATTATAGAGGTTAGGTCAGATAGATGGATACCAGAGTTATTTTAGAGGTTATACCAGAGACATGGATACCAGAGTTATTATAGAGGTTAGACCAGATAGATGGATACCAGAGTTATTATAGAGGTTAGACCAGATATATGGATACCAGAGTTATTACAGAGGTTAGACCAGATAGATGGATACCAGAGTTATTATAGAGGTTAGACCAGATAGATTGATACCAGAGGTATTACAGAGGTTAGACCAGATAGATAGATACCATAGTTATTATAGAGGTTAGGTCAGATAGATGGATACCAGAGTTATTATAGAGGTTATACCAGAGACATGGATACCAGAGTTATTATAGAGGTTAGACCAGATAGATGGATACCAGAGTTATTATAGAGGTTAGACCAGATAGATGGATACCAGAGTTATTACAGAGGTTAGACCAGAGACATGAATACCAGAGTTATTACAGAGGTTAGACCAGCTAGATGGATACCAGAGTTATTACAGAGGTTAGACCAGATAGATGGATACCAGAGTTATTATAGAGGTTAGACCAGATAGATGGATACCAAAGTTATTATAGAGGTTAGGTCAGATAGATGGATACCAGAGTTATTTTAGAGGTTATACCAGAGACATGGATACCAGAGTTATTATAGATTTTAGACCAGATAGATGGATACCAGAGTTACCATGGGTCAGATAGATGGACACCAGAGTTATTATAGAGGTTAGACCAAATAGATGGATAGAGTTATTATAAAGGTTAGACCAGATAGATGGATACCAGAGTTGTTATAGAGGTTAGACCAGATAGATGGATACCAGATTTATTACAGAGATTAGACCAGATAGATGGATACCAGAGTTACCATGGGTCAGATAGATGGATACCAGAGTTATCATAGAGGTTAGACCAAATAGATGGATAGAGTTATTATAAAGGTTAGACCAGATAGATGGATACCAGAGTTGTTATAGAGGTTAGACCAGATAGATGGATAGCAGAGTTATTATAGAGGTTAGACCAGATATATGGATACCAGAGTTATTACAGAGGTTAGACCAGAGACATGAATACCAGAGTTATTACAGAGGTTAGACCAGCTAGATGGATACCAGAGTTATTACAGAGGTTAGACCAGATAGATGGATACCAGAGTTATTATAGAGGTTAGACCAGATAGATGGATACCAAAATTATTATAGAGGTTAGGTCAGATAGATGGATACCAGAGTTATTTTAGAGGTTATACCAGAGACATGGATACCAGAGTTATTATAGAGGTTAGACCAGATAGATGGATACCAGAGTTATTATAGAGGTTAGACCAGATATATGGATACCAGAGTTATTACAGAGGTTAGACCAGATAGATGGATACCAGAGTTATTATAGAGGTTAGACCAGATAGATTGATACCAGAGTTATTACAGAGGTTAGACCAGATAGATAGATACCATAGTTATTATAGAGGTTAGGTCAGATAGATGGATACCAGAGTTATTATAGAGGTTATACCAGAGACATGGATACCAGAGTTATTATAGAGGTTAGACCAGATAGATGGATACCAGAGTTATTATAGAGGTTAGACCAGATAGATGGATACCAGAGTTATTACAGAGGTTAGACCAGAGACATGAATACCAGAGTTATTACAGAGGTTAGACCAGCTAGATGGATACCAGAGTTATTACAGAGGTTAGACCAGATAGATGGATACCAGAGTTATTATAGAGGTTAGACCAGATAGATGGATACCAAAGTTATTATAGAGGTTAGGTCAGATAGATGGATACCAGAGTTATTTTAGAGGTTATACCAGAGACATGGATACCAGAGTTATTATAGAGGTTAGACCAGATAGATGGGTACCAGAGTTACCATGGGTCAGATAGATGGATACCAGAGTTATTATAGAGGTTAGACCAAATAGATGGATAGAGTTATTATAAAGGTTAGACCAGATAGATGGATACCAAAGTTATTATAGAGGTTAGGTCAGATAGATGGATACCAGAGTTATTTTAGAGGTTATACCAGAGACATGGATACCAGAGTTATTATAGATTTTAGACCAGATAGATGGATACCAGAGTTACCATGGGTCAGATAGATGGATACCAGAGTTATTATAGAGGTTAGACCAAATAGATGGATAGAGTTATTATAAAGGTTAGACCAGATAGATGGATACCAGAGTTGTTATAGAGGTTAGACCAGATAGATGGATACCAGATTTATTACAGAGATTAGACCAGATAGATGGATACCAGAGTTACCATGGGTCAGATAGATGGATACCAGAGTTATTATAGAGGTTAGACCAAATAGATGGATAGAGTTATTATAAAGGTTAGACCAGATAGATGGATACCAGAGTTGTTATAGAGGTTAGACCAGATAGATGGATACCAGAGTTATTATAGAGGTTAGACCAGATATATGGATACCAGAGTTATTACAGAGGTTAGACCAGAGACATGAATACCAGAGTTATTACAGAGGTTAGACCAGCTAGATGGATACCAGAGTTATTACAGAGGTTAGACCAGATAGATGGATACCAGAGTTATTATAGAGGTTAGACCAGATAGATGGATACCAAAGTTATTATAGAGGTTAGGTCAGATAGATGGATACCAGAGTTATTTTAGAGGTTATACCAGAGACATGGATACCAGAGTTATTATAGAGGTTAGACCAGATAGATGGATACCAGAGTTATTATAGAGGTTAGACCAGATATATGGATACCAGAGTTATTACAGAGGTTAGACCAGATAGATGGATACCAGAGTTATTATAGAGGTTAGACCAGATAGATTGATACCAGAGTTATTACAGAGGTTAGACCAGATAGATAGATACCATAGTTATTATAGAGGTTAGGTCAGATAGATGGATACCAGAGTTATTATAGAGGTTATACCAGAGACATGGATACCAGAGTTATTATAGAGGTTAGACCAGATAGATGGATACCAGAGTTATTATAGAGGTTAGACCAGATATATGGATACCAGAGTTATTACAGAGGTTAGACCAGATAGATGGATACCAGAGTTATTATAGAGGTTAGACCAGATATATGGAAACCAGAGTTATTACAGAGGTTAGACCAGATAGATGGATACCAGAGTTATTATAGAGGTTAGACCAGATAGATTGATACCAAAGTTATTACAGAGGTTAGACCAGATAGATAGATACCATAGTTATTATAGAGGTTAGGCCAGATATATGGATACCAGAGTTATTATAGAGGTTAGATCAGATAGATGGATACCAGAGTTACCATGGGTCAGATAGATGGATACCAGAGTTATTATAGAGGTTAGACCAGATAGATGGATAGAGTTATTATAGAGGTTAGACCAGATAGATGGATACCAGAGTTGTTATAGAGGTTAGACCAGATAGATTGATACCAGAGTTATTAAAGAGGTTAGACCAGAGACATAAATACCAGAGTTATTATAGAGGTTAGGTCAGATAGATGGATACCAGAGTTATTATAGAGGTTATACCAGAGACATGGATACCAGAGTTATTATAGAGGTTAGACCATATAGATGGATACCAGAGTTATTATAGAGGTTAGACCAGATATATGGATACCAGAGTTATTACAGAGGTTAGACCAGAGACATGAATACCAGAGTTATTACAGAGGTTAGACCAGCTAGATGGATACCAGAGTTATTACAGAGGTTAGACCAGATAGATGGATACCAGAGTTATTATAGATGTTAGACCAGATAGATGGATACCAAAGTTATTATAGAGGTTAGGTCAGATAGATGGATACCAGAGTTATTTTAGAGGTTATACCAGAGACATGGATACCAGAGTTATTATAGAGGTTAGACCAGATAGATGGATACCAGAGTTATTATAGAGGTTAGACCAGATATATGGATACCAGAGTTATTACAGAGGTTAGACCAGATAGATGGATACCAGAGTTATTATAGAGGTTAGACCAGATAGATTGATACCAGAGGTATTACAGAGGTTAGACCAGATAGATAGATACCATAGTTATTATAGAGGTTAGGTCAGATAGATGGATACCAGAGTTATTATAGAGGTTATACCAGAGACATGGATACCAGAGTTATTATAGAGGTTAGACCAGATAGATGGATACCAGAGTTATTATAGAGGTTAGACCAGATAGATGGATACCAGAGTTATTACAGAGGTTAGACCAGAGACATGAATACCAGAGTTATTACAGAGGTTAGACCAGCTAGATGGATACCAGAGTTATTACAGAGGTTAGACCAGATAGATGGATACCAGAGTTATTATAGAGGTTAGACCAGATAGATGGATACCAAAGTTATTATAGAGGTTAGGTCAGATAGATGGATACCAGAGTTATTTTAGAGGTTATACCAGAGACATGGATACCAGAGTTATTATAGATTTTAGACCAGATAGATGGATACCAGAGTTACCATGGGTCAGATAGATGGACACCAGAGTTATTATAGAGGTCGGACCAGATAGATGGATACCAGAGTTATTACAAAGGTTAGGTCAGATAGATGGATACCAGAGTTAACATGGGTCAGATAGATAGATACAAGAGTTATTATAGAGGTTAGACCAGATAGATGGATACCAGAGTTACCATGGGTCAGATAGATGGATACCAGAGTTATTATAGAGGTTAGACCAGATAGATGGATACCAGAGTTATTATAGAGGTTAGACCAGATAGATGGATACCAGAGTTGTTATAGAGGTTAGACCAGATAGATGGATACCACATTTATTACAGAGGTTATACCAGATAGATGGATACCAGAGTTATTACAGAGGTTAGACCAGATAGATGGATACCAGAGTTATTATAGAGGTTAGGCCAGAGACATGAATACCAGAGTTATTACAGAGGTTAGACCAGCTAGATGGATACCAGAGTTATTACAGAGGTTAGACCAGATAGATGGATACCAGAGTTATTATAGAGGTTAGACCAGATAGATGGATACCAAAGTTATTATAGAGGTTAGGTCAGATAGATGGATACCAGAGTTATTATAGAGGTTATACCAGAGACATGGATACCAGAGTTATTATAGAGGTTAGACCAGATAGATGGATACCAGAGTTATTATAGAGGTTAGACCAGATAGATGGATACCAGACTTATTACAGAGGTTAGACCAGATAGATGGATACCAGAGTTATTATAGAGGTTAGACCAGATATATGGATACCAGAGTTATTACAGAGGTTAGACCAGATAGATGGATACCATAGTTATTATAGAGGTTAGACCAGATAGATTGATACCAAAGTTATTATAGAGGTTAGGCCAGATATATGGATACCAGAGTTATTATAGAGGTTAGATCAGATAGATGGATACCAGAGTTACCATGGGTCAGATAGATGGATAACAGAGTTATTACAGAGGTTAGACCAGATAGATGGATACCAGAGTTATTATAGAGGTTAGGCCAGAGACATGAATACCAGAGTTATTACAGAGGTTAGACCAGCTAGATGGATACCAGAGTTATTACAGAGGTTAGACCAGATAGATGGATACCAGAGTTATTATAGAGGTTAGACCAGATAGATGGATACCAAAGTTATTATAGAGGTTAGGTCAGATAGAAGGATACCAGAGTTATTATAGAGGTTATACCAGAGACATGGATACCAGAGTTATTATAGAGGTTAGACCAGATAGATGGATACCAGAGTTATTATAGAGGTTAGACCAGATATATGGATACCAGAGTTATTACAGAGGTTAGACCAGATAGATGGATACCAGAGTTATTATAGAGGTTAGACCAGATATATGGAAACCAGAGTTATTACAGAGGTTAGACCAGATAGATGGATACCAGAGTTATTATAGAGGTTAGACCAGATAGATTGATACCAAAGTTATTACAGAGGTTAGACCAGATAGATAGATACCATAGTTATTATAGAGGTTAGGCCAGATATATGGATACCAGAGTTATTATAGAGGTTAGATCAGATAGATGGATACCAGAGTTACCATGGGTCAGATAGATGGATACCAGAGTTATTATAGAGGTTAGACCAGATAGATGGATAGAGTTATTATAGAGGTTAGACCAGATAGATGGATACCAGAGTTGTTATAGAGGTTAGACCAGATAGATTGATACCAGAGTTATTAAAGAGGTTAGACCAGATAGATAGATACCATAGTTATTATAGAGGTTAGGTCAGATAGATGGATACCAGAGTTATTATAGAGGTTATACCAGAGACATGGATACCAGAGTTATTATAGAGGTTAGACCAGATAGATGGATACCAGAGTTATTATAGAGGTTAGACCAGATATATGGATACCAGAGTTATTACAGAGGTTAGACCAGAGACATGAATACCAGAGTTATTACAGAGGTTAGACCAGCTAGATGGATACCAGAGTTATTACAGAGGTTAGACCAGATAGATGGATACCAGAGTTATTATAGAGGTTAGACCAGATAGATGGATACCAAAGTTATTATAGAGGTTAGGTCAGATAGATGGATACCAGAGTTATTTTAGAGGTTATACCAGAGACATGGATACCAGAGTTATTATAGAGGTTAGACCAGATAGATGGATACCAGAGTTATTATAGAGGTTAGACCAGATATATGGATACCAGAGTTATTACAGAGGTTAGACCAGATAGATGGATACCAGAGTTATTATAGAGGTTAGACCAGATAGATTGATACCAGAGGTATTACAGAGGTTAGACCAGATAGATAGATACCATAGTTATTATAGAGGTTAGGTCAGATAGATGGATACCAGAGTTATTATAGAGGTTATACCAGAGACATGGATACCAGAGTTATTATAGAGGTTAGACCAGATAGATGGATACCAGAGTTATTATAGAGGTTAGACCAGATAGATGGATACCAGAGTTATTACAGAGGTTAGACCAGAGACATGAATACCAGAGTTATTACAGAGGTTAGACCAGCTAGATGGATACCAGAGTTATTACAGAGGTTAGACCAGATAGATGGATACCAGAGTTATTATAGAGGTTAGACCAGATAGATGGATACCAAAGTTATTATAGAGGTTAGGTCAGATAGATGGATACCAGAGTTATTTTAGAGGTTATACCAGAGACATGGATACCAGAGTTATTATAGATTTTAGACCAGATAGATGGATACCAGAGTTACCATGGGTCAGATAGATGGACACCAGAGTTATTATAGAGGTTAGACCAAATAGATGGATAGAGTTATTATAAAGGTTAGACCAGATAGATGGATACCAGAGTTGTTATAGAGGTTAGACCAGATAGATGGATACCAGATTTATTACAGAGATTAGACCAGATAGATGGATACCAGAGTTACCATGGGTCAGATAGATGGATACCAGAGTTATCATAGAGGTTAGACCAAATAGATGGATAGAGTTATTATAAAGGTTAGACCAGATAGATGGATACCAGAGTTGTTATAGAGGTTAGACCAGATAGATGGATACCAGAGTTATTATAGAGGTTAGACCAGATATATGGATACCAGAGTTATTACAGAGGTTAGACCAGAGACATGAATACCAGAGTTATTACAGAGGTTAGACCAGCTAGATGGATACCAGAGTTATTACAGAGGTTAGACCAGATAGATGGATACCAGAGTTATTATAGAGGTTAGACCAGATAGATGGATACCAAAATTATTATAGAGGTTAGGTCAGATAGATGGATACCAGAGTTATTTTAGAGGTTATACCAGAGACATGGATACCAGAGTTATTATAGAGGTTAGACCAGATAGATGGATACCAGAGTTATTATAGAGGTTAGACCAGATATATGGATACCAGAGTTATTACAGAGGTTAGACCAGATAGATGGATACCAGAGTTATTATAGAGGTTAGACCAGATAGATTGATACCAGAGTTATTACAGAGGTTAGACCAGATAGATAGATACCATAGTTATTATAGAGGTTAGGTCAGATAGATGGATACCAGAGTTATTATAGAGGTTATACCAGAGACATGGATACCAGAGTTATTATAGAGGTTAGACCAGATAGATGGATACCAGAGTTATTATAGAGGTTAGACCAGATAGATGGATACCAGAGTTATTACAGAGGTTAGACCAGAGACATGAATACCAGAGTTATTACAGAGGTTAGACCAGCTAGATGGATACCAGAGTTATTACAGAGGTTAGACCAGATAGATGGATACCAGAGTTATTATAGAGGTTAGACCAGATAGATGGATACCAAAGTTATTATAGAGGTTAGGTCAGATAGATGGATACCAGAGTTATTTTAGAGGTTATACCAGAGACATGGATACCAGAGTTATTATAGAGGTTAGACCAGATAGATGGGTACCAGAGTTACCATGGGTCAGATAGATGGATACCAGAGTTATTATAGAGGTTAGACCAAATAGATGGATAGAGTTATTATAAAGGTTAGACCAGATAGATGGATACCAAAGTTATTATAGAGGTTAGGTCAGATAGATGGATACCAGAGTTATTTTAGAGGTTATACCAGAGACATGGATACCAGAGTTATTATAGATTTTAGACCAGATAGATGGATACCAGAGTTACCATGGGTCAGATAGATGGATACCAGAGTTATTATAGAGGTTAGACCAAATAGATGGATAGAGTTATTATAAAGGTTAGACCAGATAGATGGATACCAGAGTTGTTATAGAGGTTAGACCAGATAGATGGATACCAGATTTATTACAGAGATTAGACCAGATAGATGGATACCAGAGTTACCATGGGTCAGATAGATGGATACCAGAGTTATTATAGAGGTTAGACCAAATAGATGGATAGAGTTATTATAAAGGTTAGACCAGATAGATGGATACCAGAGTTGTTATAGAGGTTAGACCAGATAGATGGATACCAGAGTTATTATAGAGGTTAGACCAGATATATGGATACCAGAGTTATTACAGAGGTTAGACCAGAGACATGAATACCAGAGTTATTACAGAGGTTAGACCAGCTAGATGGATACCAGAGTTATTACAGAGGTTAGACCAGATAGATGGATACCAGAGTTATTATAGAGGTTAGACCAGATAGATGGATACCAAAGTTATTATAGAGGTTAGGTCAGATAGATGGATACCAGAGTTATTTTAGAGGTTATACCAGAGACATGGATACCAGAGTGATTATAGAGGTTAGACCAGATAGATGGATACCAGAGTTATTATAGAGGTTAGACCAGATATATGGATACCAGAGTTATTACATAGGTTAGACCAGATAGATGGATACCAGAGTTATTATAGAGGTTAGACCAGATAGATTGATACCAGAGTTATTACAGAGGTTAGACCAGATAGATAGATACCATAGTTATTATAGAGGTTAGGTCAGATAGATGGATACCAGAGTTATTATAGAGGTTATACCAGAGACATGGATACCAGAGTTATTATAGAGGTTAGACCAGATAGATGGATACCAGAGTTATTATAGAGGTTAGACCAGATATATGGATACCAGAGTTATTACAGAGGTTAGACCAGATAGATGGATACCAGAGTTATTATAGAGGTTAGACCAGATATATGGAAACCAGAGTTATTACAGAGGTTAGACCAGATAGATGGATACCAGAGTTATTATAGAGGTTAGACCAGATAGATTGATACCAAAGTTATTACAGAGGTTAGACCAGATAGATAGATACCATAGTTATTATAGAGGTTAGGCCAGATATATGGATACCAGAGTTATTATAGAGGTTAGATCAGATAGATGGATACCAGAGTTACCATGGGTCAGATAGATGGATACCAGAGTTATTATAGAGGTTAGACCAGATAGATGGATAGAGTTATTATAGAGGTTAGACCAGATAGATGGATACCATAGTTGTTATAGAGGTTAGACCAGATAGATTCATACCAGAGTTATTACAGAGGTTAGACCAGATAGATAGATACCATAGTTATTATAGAGGTTAGACCAGATAGATTGATACCAGAGTTATTACATAGGTTAGACCAGATAGATAGATACCATAGTTATTATAGAGGTTAGGTCAGATAGATGGATACCAGAGTTATTATAGAGGTTATACCAGAGACATGGATACCAGAGTTATTATAGAGGTTAGACCAGATAGATGGATACCAGAGTTATTATAGAGGTTAGACCAGATATATGGATACCAGAGTTATTACAGAGGTTAGACCAGAGACATGAATACCAGAGTTATTACAGAGGTTAGACCAGCTAGATGGATACCAGAGTTATTACAGAGGTTAGACCAGATAGATGGATACCAGAGTTATTATAGAGGTTAGACCAGATAGATGGATACCAAAGTTATTATAGAGGCTAGGTCAGATAGATGGATACGAGAGTTATTTTAGAGGTTATACCAGAGACATGGATACCAGAGTTATTATAGAGGTTAGACCAGATAGATGGATACCAGAGTTATTATAGAGGTTAGACCAGATATATGGATACCAGAGTTATTACAGAGGTTAGACCAGATAGATGGATACCAGAGTTATTATAGAGGTTAGACCAGATAGATTGATACCAGAGGTATTACAGAGGTTAGACCAGATAGATAGATACCATAGTTATTATAGAGGTTAGGTCAGATAGATGGATACCAGAGTTATTATAGAGGTTATACCAGAGACATGGATACCAGAGTTATTATAGAGGTTAGACCAGATAGATGGATACCAGAGTTATTATAGAGGTTAGACCAGATAGATGGATACCAGAGTTATTACAGAGGTTAGACCAGAGACATGAATACCAGAGTTATTACAGAGGTTAGACCAGCTAGATGGATACCAGAGTTATTACAGAGGTTAGACCAGATAGATGGATACCAGAGTTATTATAGAGGTTAGACCAGATAGATGGATACCAAAGTTATTATAGAGGTTAGGTCAGATAGATGGATACCAGAGTTATTTTAGAGGTTATACCAGAGACATGGATACCAGAGTTATTATATATTTTAGACCAGATAGATGGATACCAGAGTTACCATGGGTCAGATAGATGGACACCAGAGTTATTATAGAGGTTAGACCAAATAGATGGATAGAGTTATTATAAAGGTTAGACCAGATAGATGGATACCAGAGTTGTTATAGAGGTTAGACCAGATAGATGGATACCAGATTTATTACAGAGATTAGACCAGATAGATGGATACCAGAGTTACCATGGGTCAGATAGATGGATACCAGAGTTATTATAGAGGTTAGACCAAATAGATGGATAGAGTTATTATAAAGGTTAGACCAGATAGATGGATACCAGAGTTGTTATAGAGGTTAGACCAGATAGATGGATACCAGAGTTATTATAGAGGTTAGACCAGATATATGGATACCAGAGTTATTACAGAGGTTAGACCAGAGACATGAATACCAGAGTTATTACAGAGGTTAGACCAGCTAGATGGATACCAGAGTTATTACAGAGGTTAGACCAGATAGATGGATACCAGAGTTATTATAGAGGTTAGACCAGATAGATGGATACCAAAGTTATTATAGAGGTTAGGTCAGATAGATGGATACCAGAGTTATTTTAGAGGTTATACCAGAGACATGGATAACAGAGTTATTATAGAGGTTAGACCAGATAGATGGATACCAGAGTTATTATAGAGGTTAGACCAGATATATGGATACCAGAGTTATTACAGAGGTTAGACCAGATAGATGAATACCAGAGTTATTATAGAGGTTAGACCAGATAGATTGATACCAGAGTTATTACAGAGGTTAGACCAGATAGATAGATACCATAGTTATTATAGAGGTTAGGTCAGATAGATGGATACCAGAGTTATTATAGAGGTTATACCAGAGACATGGATACCAGAGTTATTATAGAGGTTAGACCAGATAGATGGATACCAGAGTTATTATAGAGGTTAGACCAGATAGATGGATACCAGAGTTATTACAGAGGTTAGACCAGAGACATGAATACCAGAGTTATTACAGAGGTTAGACCAGCTAGATGGATACCAGAGTTATTACAGAGGTTAGACCAGATAGATGGATACCAGAGTTATTATAGAGGTTAGACCAGATAGATGGATACCAAAGTTATTATAGAGGTTAGGTCAGATAGATGGATACCAGAGTTATTTTAGAGGTTATACCAGAGACATGGATACCAGAGTTATTATAGAGGTTAGACAAGATAGATGGGTACCAGAGTTACCATGGGTCAGATAGATGGATACCAGAGTTATTA
Source organism: Oncorhynchus mykiss (assembly GCF_013265735.2). Lineage (NCBI taxonomy): Eukaryota > Metazoa > Chordata > Actinopteri > Salmoniformes > Salmonidae > Oncorhynchus > Oncorhynchus mykiss. The sequence goes on from NC_048590.1 coordinate 41,017,443, forward strand.
TAGAGGTTAGACCAAATAGATAGATAGAGTTATTATAAAGGTTAGACCAGATAGATGGATACCAAAGTTATTATAGAGGTTAGGTCAGATAGATGGATACCAGAGTTATTTTAGAGGTTATACCAGAGACATGGATACCAGAGTTATTATAGATTTTAGACCAGATAGATGGATACCAGAGTTACCATGGGTCAGATAGATGGATACCAGAGTTATTATAGAGGTTAGACCAAATAGATGGATAGAGTTATTATAAAGGTTAGACCAGATAGATGGATACCAGAGTTGTTATAGAGGTTAGACCAGATAGATGGATACCAGATTTATTACAGAGATTAGACCAGATAGATGGATACCAGAGTTACCATGGGTCAGATAGATGGATACCAGAGTTATTATAGAGGTTAGACCAAATAGATGGAGAGTTATTATAAAGGTTAGACCAGATAGATGGATACCAGAGTTGTTATAGAGGTTAGACCAGATAGATGGATACCAGAGTTATTATAGAGGTTAGACCAGATATATGGATACCAGAGTTATTACAGAGGTTAGACCAGAGACATGAATACCAGAGTTATTACAGAGGTTAGACCAGCTAGATGGATACCAGAGTTATTACAGAGGTTAGACCAGATAGATGGATACCAGAGTTATTATAGAGGTTAGACCAGATAGATGGATACCAAAGTTATTATAGAGGTTAGGTCAGATAGATGGATACCAGAGTTATTTTAGAGGTTATACCAGAGACATGGATACCAGAGTTATTATAGAGGTTAGACCAGATAGATGGATACCAGAGTTATTATAGAGGTTAGACCAGATATATGGATACCAGAGTTATTACAGAGGTTAGACCAGATAGATGGATACCAGAGTTATTATAGAGGTTAGACCAGATAGATTGATACCAGAGTTATTACAGAGGTTAGACCAGATAGATAGATACCATAGTTATTATAGAGGTTAGGTCAGATAGATGGATACCAGAGTTATTATAGAGGTTATACCAGAGACATGGATACCAGAGTTATTATAGAGGTTAGACAAGATAGATGGATACCAGAGTTATTATAGAGGTTAGACCAGATAGATGGATACCAGAGTTATTACAGAGGTTAGACCAGAGACATGAATACCAGAGTTATTACAGAGGTTAGACCAGCTAGATGGATACCAGAGTTATTACAGAGGTTAGACCAGATAGATGGATACCAGAGTTATTATAGAGGTTAGACCAGATAGATGGATACCAAAGTTATTATAGAGGTTAGGTCAGATAGATGGATACCAGAGTTATTTTAGAGGTTATACCAGAGACATGGATACCAGAGTTATTATAGAGGTTAGACCAGATAGATGGGTACCAGAGTTACCATGGGTCAGATAGATGGATACCAGAGTTATTATAGAGGTTAGACCAAATAGATGGATAGAGTTATTATAAAGGTTAGACCAGATAGATGGATACCAGAGTTGTTATAGAGGTTAGACCAGATAGATGGATACCAGATTTATTACAGACGTTAGACCAGATAGATTGATACCAGAGTTATTACAGAGGTTAGACCAGATAGATAGATACAATAGTTATTATAGAGGTTAGGCCAGATAGATGGATACCAGAGTTATTATAGAGGTTAGACCAGATAGATGGATACCAGAGTTACCATGGGTCAGATAGATGGATACCAGAGTTATCAGAGAACTTACACCAGATAGATGGATACCAGAGTTACCATAGGTCAGATGGTTTGATACCAGAGTTATTATAGAGGTTAGACCAGATAGATGGATACCAGAGTTATTACAGAGGTTAGACCAGATAGATGGATACCAGAGTTATTATAGAGGTTAGGCAAGAGACATGAATACCAGAGTTATTACAGAGGTTAGACCAGCTAGATGGATACCAGAGTTATTATAGAGGTTAGGTCAGATAGATGGATACCAGAGTTATTATAGAGGTTATACCAGAGACATGGATACCAGAGTTATTATAGAGGTTAGACCAGATAGATGGATACCAGAGTTATTATTGAGGTTAGACCAGATATATGGATACCAGAGTTATTACAGAGGTTAGACCAGAGACATGAATACCAGAGTTATTACAGAGGTTAGACCAGCTAGAGGGATACCAGAGTTATTACAGATGTTAGACCAGATAGATGGATACCAGAGTTATTATAGAGGTTTGACCAGATAGATTGATACCAGAGTTATTACAGAGGTTAGACCAGATAGATAGATACCATAGTTATTACAGAGGTTAGACCAGATAGATTGATACCAGAGTTATTACAGAGGTTAGACCAGATAGATGGATACCAGAGTTATTATAGAGGTTAGACCAGATAGATGGATACCAGAGTTATTATAGAGGTTAGACCAGATAGCTGGATACCAGAGTTATTACAGAGGTTAGACCAGATAGATGGATACCAGAGTTATTATAGAGGTTAGACCAGATAGATGGATACCAGAGTTATTATAGAGGTTAGACCAGATAGATGGATACCAGAGTTATTATAGAGGTTAGGTCAGATAGATGGATACCAGAGTTATTATAGAGGTTATACCAGAGACATGGATACCAGAGTTATTATAGAGGTTAGACCAGATAGATGGATACCAGAGTTATTATAGAGGTTAGACCAGATATATGGATACCAGAGTTATTACAGAGGTTAGACCAGAGACATGAATACCACATTTATTACAGAGGTTAGACCAGCTAGATGGATACCAGAGTTATTACAGAGGTTAGACCAGATAGATGGATACCAGAGTTATTATAGAGGTTAGGTCAGATAGATGGATACCAGAGTTATTTTAGAGGTTATACCAGAGACATGGATACCAGAGTTATTATAGAGGTTAGACCAGATAGATGGATACCAGAGTTATTATAGAGGTTAGACCAGATATATGGATACCAGAGTTATTACAGAGGTTAGACCAGATAGATGGATACCAGAGTTATTATAGAGGTTAGACCAGATAGATTGATACCAGAGTTATTACAGAGGTTAGACCAGATAGATAGATACCATAGTTATTATAGAGGTTAGGTCAGATAGATGGATACCAGAGTTATTATAGAGGTTATACCAGAGTCATGGATACCAGAGTTATTATAGAGGTTAGACCAGATAGATGGATACCAGAGTTATTATAGAGGTTAGACCAGATATATGGATACCAGAGTTATAACAGAGGTTAGACCAGAGACATGAATACCAGAGTTATTATAGAGGTTAGACCAGATAGATGGATACCAGAGTTATTATAGAGGTTAGACCAGATATATGGATACCAGAGTTATTACAGAGGTTAGACCAGATAGATGGATACCAGAGTTATTATAGAGGTTAGACCAGATATATGGATACCAGAGTTATTACAGAGGTTAGACCAGATAGATGGATACCAGAGTTATTATAGAGGTCAGACCAGATAGATTGATACCAGAGTTATTACAGAGGTTAGACCAGATAGATGGATACCATAGTTATTATAGAGGTTAGGCCAGATATATGGATACCATAGTTATTATAGAGGTTAGACCAGATAGATGGATACCAGAGTTACCATGTCTCAGATAGATGGATGCCAGAGTTTTTATAGAGGTTAGACCAAATAGATGGATAGAGTTATTATAGAGGTTAGACCAGATAGATGGATACCAGAGTTGTTATAGAGGTTAGACCAGATAGATGGATACCAGATTTATTACAGAGGTTAGACCAGATAGATTGATACCAGAGTTATTACAGAGGTTAGACCAGATAGATAGATACCATAGTTATTACAGAGGTTAGGCCAGATAGATGGATACCAGAGTTATTATAGAGGTTAGACCAGATAGATGGATACCAGAGTTACCATGGGTCAGATAGATAGATACAAGAGTTATCAGAGAGCTTACACCAGATAGATGGATTCCAGAGTTACCATAGGTCAGATGGTTTGATACCAGAGTTATTATAGAGGTTAGACCAGATAGATGGATACCAGAGTTATTACAGAGGTTAGACCAGATAGATGGATACCAGAGTTATTATAGAGGTTAGGCAAGAGACATGAATACCAGAGTTATTACAGAGGTTAGACCAGCTAGATGGATACCATAGTTATTATAGAGGTTAGGTCAGATAGATGGATACCAGAGTTATTATAGAGGTTATACCAGAGACATGGATACCAGAGTTATTATAGAGGTTAGACCAGATAGATGGATACCAGAGTTATTATTGAGGTTAGACCAGATATATGGATACCAGAGTTATTACAGAGGTTAGACCAGAGACATGAATACCAGAGTTATTACAGAGGTTAGACCAGCTAGAGGGATACCAGAGTTATTACAGATGTTAGACCAGATAGATGGATACCAGAGTTATTATAGAGGTTAGACCAGATAGATTGATACCAGAGTTATTACAGAGGTTAGACCAGATAGATAGATACCATAGTTATTACAGAGGTTAGACCAGATAGATTGATACCAGAGTTATTACAGAGGTTAGACCAGATAGATGGATACCAGAGTTATTATAGAGGTTAGACCAGATAGATGGATACCAGAGTTATTATAGAGGTTAGACCAGATAGATGGATACCAGAGTTATTACAGAGGTTAGACCAGATAGATGAATACCAGAGTTATTATAGAGGTTAGACCAGATAGATGGATACCAGAGTTATTATAGAGGTTAGACCAGATAGATGGATACCAGAGTTATTATAGAGGTTAGGTCAGATAGATGGATACCAGAGTTATTATAGAGGTTATACCAGAGACATGGATACCAGAGTTATTATAGAGGTTAGACCAGATAGATGGATACCAGAGTTATTATAGAGGTTAGACCAGATATATGGATACCAGAGTTATTACAGAGGTTAGACCAGAGACATGAATACCACATTTATTACAGAGGTTAGACCAGCTAGATGGATACCAGAGTTATTACAGAGGTTAGACCAGATAGATGGATACCAGAGTTATTATAGAGGTTAGGTCAGATAGATGGATACCAGAGTTATTTTAGAGGTTATACCAGAGACATGGATACCAGAGTTATTATAGAGGTTAGACCAGATAGATGGATACCAGAGTTATTATAGAGGTTAGACCAGATATATGGATACCAGAGTTATTACAGAGGTTAGACCAGATAGATGGATACCAGAGTTATTATAGAGGTTAGACCAGATAGATTGATACCAGAGTTATTACAGAGGTTAGACCAGATAGATAGATACCATAGTTATTATAGAGGTTAGGTCAGATAGATGGATACCAGAGTTATTATAGAGGTTATACCAGAGTCATGGATACCAGAGTTATTATAGAGGTTAGACCAGATAGATGGATACCAGAGTTATTATAGAGGTTAGACCAGATATATGGATACCAGAGTTATAACAGAGGTTAGACCAGAGACATGAATACCAGAGTTATTATAGAGGTTAGACCAGATAGATGGATACCAGAGTTATTATAGAGGTTAGACCAGATATATGGATACCAGAGTTATTACAGAGGTTAGACCAGATAGATGGATACCAGAGTTATTATAGAGGTTAGACCAGATATATGGATACCAGAGTTATTACAGAGATTAGACCAGATAGATGGATACCAGAGTTATTATAGAGGTCAGACCAGATAGATTGATACCAGAGTTATTACAGAGGTTAGACCAGATAGATGGATACCATAGTTATTATAGAGGTTAGGCCAGATATATGGATACCATAGTTATTATAGAGGTTAGACCAGATAGATGGATACCAGAGTTACCATGTCTCAGATAGATGGATGCCAGAGTTATTATAGAGGTTAGACCAAATAGATGGATAGAGTTATTATAGAGGTTAGACCAGATAGATGGATACCAGAGTTGTTATAGAGGTTAGACCAGATAGATGGATACCAGATTTATTACAGAGGTTAGACCAGATAGATTGATACCAGAGTTATTACAGAGGTTAGACCAGATAGATAGATACCATAGTTATTACAGAGGTTAGGCCAGATAGATGGATACCAGAGTTATTATAGAGGTTAGACCAGATAGATGGATACCAGAGTTACCATGGGTCAGATAGATAGATACAAGAGTTATCAGAGAGCTTACACCAGATAGATGGATTCCAGAGTTACCATAGGTCAGATGGTTTGATACCAGAGTTATTATAGAGGTTAGACCAGATAGATGGATACCAGAGTTATTACAGAGGTTAGACCAGATAGATGGATACCAGAGTTATTATAGAGGTTAGGCAAGAGACATGAATACCAGAGTTATTACAGAGGTTAGACCAGCTAGATGGATACCATAGTTATTATAGAGGTTAGGTCAGATAGATGGATACCAGAGTTATTATAGAGGTTATACCAGAGACATGGATACCAGAGTTATTATAGAGGTTAGACCAGATAGATGGATACCAGAGTTATTATTGAGGTTAGACCAGATATATGGATACCAGAGTTATTACAGAGGTTAGACCAGAGACATGAATACCAGAGTTATTACAGAGGTTAGACCAGATAGATGGATACCAGAGTTATTATAGTGGTTAGACCAGATATATGGATACCAGAGTTATTACAGAGGTTAGACCAGATAGATGGATACCAGAGTTATTATAGAGGTTAGACCAGATAGATTGATACCAGAGTTATTACAGAGGTTAGACCAGATAGATAGATACCATAGTTATTATAGAGGTTAGGCCAGATATATGGATACCAGAGTTATTATAGAGGTTAGACCAGATAGATGGATACCAGAGTTACCATGGGTCAGATAGATGGATACCAGAGTTATTATAGAGGTTAGACCAGATAGATGGATAGAGTTATTATAGAGGTTAGACCAGATAGATGGATACCAGAGTTGTTATAGAGGTTAGACCAGATAGATGGATACCAGATTTATTACAGAGGTTAGACCAGATAGATTGATACCAGAGTTATTACAGAGGTTGGACCAGATAGATAGATACCATAGTTATTATAGAGGTTAGACCAGATAGATGGATACCAGTTACCATGGGTCAGATAGATGGATACCAGAGTTATCATAGAGCTTACACCAGATAGATGGATACCAGAGTTACCATGGGTCAGATGGTTTGATACCAGAGTTATTATAGAGGTTAGACCAGATAGATGGATACCAGAGTTATTACAGAGGTTAGACCAGATAGATGGATACCAGAGTTATTATAGAGGTTAGGCAAGAGACATGAATACCAGAGTTATTACATAGGTTAGACCAGATAGATGGATACCAGCGTTATTACAGAGGTTAGACCAGATAGATGGATACCAGAGTTATTATAGAGTTTAGACCAGATAGATGGATACCAGAGTTATTACAGAGGTTAGACCAGATAGATAGATACCAGAGTTATTATAGATGTTAGGCCAGATAGATGGATACCATAGTTATTATAAAGGTTAGACAAGATAGATGGATACCAGAGTTACCATGGGTCAGATAGATGGATACCAGAGTTATTATAGAGGTTAGACCAGATATATGGATACCAGAGTTATTATAGAGGTTAGACCAGATAGATGGATACCAGAGTTATTATAGAGGTTAGACCAGATATATGGATACCAGAGTTATTACAGAGGTTAGACCAGATAGTTAGATACCAGAGTTATTATAGAGGTTAGGCCAGATAGATGGATACCATAGTTATTATAAAGGTTAGACAAGATAGATGGATACCAGAGTTACCATGGGTCAGATAGATGGATACCAGAGTTATTATAGAGGTCGGACCAGATAGATGGATACCAGAGTTATTAGAGAGGTTAGACCAGATAGATAGATACCAGAGTTATTATAGAGGTTAGGCCAGATAGATGGATACCATAGTTATTATAAAGGTTAGACAAGATAGATGGATACCAGAGTTACCATGGGTCAGATAGATGGATACCAGAGTTATTATAGAGGTCGGACCAGATAGATGGATACCAGAGTTATTAGAGAGGTTAGACCAGATAGATATATACCAGAGTTATTACAGAGGTTAGACCAGATAGATAGATACCATAGTTATTATAGAGGTTAGGCCAGATATATGGATACCAGAGTTATTATAGAGGTTAGACCAGATAGATGGATACCAGAGTTACCATGGGTAAGATAGATGGATACCAGAGTTACCATGGGTCAGATAGATGGATACCAGAGTTATTACAGAGGTTAGGTCAGATAGATGGATTCCAGAGTTACCATGGGTCAGATAGATAGATACCAGAGTTATTATAGAGGTTAGACCAGTTAGAAGAATACCAGAGTTACCATGGGTCAGATAGATGGATACCAGAGTTATTATAGAGGTTAGACCAGATAGATGGATACCAGAGTTATTATAGAGGTTAGACCAGATAGATAGATACCATAGTTATTATAGAGGTTAGGCCAGATAGATGGATACCAGAGTTATTATAGAGGTTAGACCAGATAGATGGATACCAGAGTTACCATGGGTCAGATAGATGGATACCAGAGTTATTATAGAGGTTAGGCGAGAGACATGAATATCAGAGTTATTACAGAGGTTAGACCAGCTAGATGGATACCAGAGTTATTACAGAGGTTAGACCAGATAGATGGATACCAGAGTTATTATAGAGGTTAGACCAGATAGATGGATACCAAAGTTATTATAGAGGTTAGGTCAGATAGATGGATACCAGAGTTATTATAGAGGTTAGGTCAGATAGATGGATATCAGAGTTATTATAGAGGTTAGACCAGATAGATAGATACCAGAGTTATTATAGAGGTTAGGCCAGATAGATGGATACCATAGTTATTATAGAGGTTAGACAAGATAGATGGATACTAGAGTTACCATGGGTCAGATAGATTGATACCAGAGTTGTTATAGAGGTCGGACCAGATAGATGGATACCAGAGTTATTATAGAGGTTAGACCAGATAGATGGATACCAGAGTTATTACAGAGGTTAGACCAGATAGATGGATACAAGAGTTATTATAGAGGTTAAACCAGATAGATGGATACCAGAGTCACCATGGGTGAGATATATAGATGGATACCAGAGTTATTATAGAGGTTAGACCAGATCGATGGATACCAGAGTTATTATAGAGGTTAGACCAGATAGATGGATACCAGAGTTATTATAGAGGTTAGACCAGATAGATGGATACCAGAGTTATTACAGAGGTTAGGCCAGATAGATGGATACCAGAGTTATTATAGAGGTTAGACCAGATAGATGGATAACAGAGTTACCATGGGTCAGATAGATAGATGGATACCAGAGTTATTATAGAGGTTAGGCCAGATAGATGGATACCATAGTTATTATAAAGGTTAGACAAGATAGATGGATACCAGAGTTACCATGGGTCAGATAGATGGATACCAGAGTTATTATAGAGGTCGGACCAGATAGATGGATACCAGAGTTATTAGAGAGGTTAGACCAGATAGATATATACCAGAGTTATTACAGAGGTTAGACCAGATAGATAGATACCATAGTTATTATAGAGGTTAGGCCAGATATATGGATACCAGAGTTATTATAGAGGTTAGACCAGATAAATGGATACCAGAGTTACCATGGGTCAGATAGATGGATACCAGAGTTACCATGGGTCAGATAGATGGATACCAGAGTTATTACAGAGGTTAGGTCAGATAGATGGATTCCAGAGTTACCATGGGTCAGATAGATAGATACCAGAGTTATTATAGAGGTTAGACCAGATAGAAGGATACCAGAGTTACCATGGGTCAGATAGATGGATACCAGAGTTATTATAGAGGTTAGACCAGATAGATGGATACCAGAGTTATTATAGAGGTTAGACCAGATAGATAGATACCATAGTTATTATAGATGTTAGGCCAGATAGATGGATACCAGAGTTATTATAGAGGTTAGACCAGATAGATGGATACCAGAGTTACCATGGGTCAGATAGATGGATACCAGAGTTACCATGGGTCAGATAGATGGATACCAGAGTTATTATAGAGGTTAGGCCAGAGACATGAATATCAGAGTTATTACAGAGGTTAGACCAGCTAGATGGATACCAGAGTTATTACAGAGGTTAGACCAGATAGATGGATACCAGAGTTATTATAGAGGTTAGACCAGATAGATGGATACCAAAGTTATTATAGAGGTTAGGTCAGATAGATGGATACCAGAGTTACCATGGGTCAGATAGATGGATACCAGAGTTATTACAGAGGTTAGGTCAGATAGATGGATTCCAGAGTTACCATGGGTCAGATAGATAGATACCAGAGTTATTATAGAGGTTAGACCAGTTAGAAGAATACCAGAGTTACCATGGGTCAGATAGATGGATACCAGAGTTATTATAGAGGTTAGACCAGATAGATGGATACCAGAGTTATTATAGAGGTTAGACCAGATAGATAGATACCATAGTTATTATAGAGGTTAGGCCAGATAGATGGATACCAGAGTTATTATAGAGGTTAGACCAGATAGATGGATACCAGAGTTACCATGGGTCAGATAGATGGATACCAGAGTTATTATAGAGGTTAGGCCAGAGACATGAATATCAGAGTTATTACAGAGGTTAGACCAGCTAGATGGATACCAGAGTTATTACAGAGGTTAGACCAGATAGATGGATACCAGAGTTATTATAGAGGTTAGACCAGATAGATGGATACCAAAGTTATTATAGAGGTTAGGTCAGATAGATGGATACCAGAGTTATTATAGAGGTTAGGTCAGATAGATGGATACCAGAGTTATTATAGAGGTTAGACCAGATAGATGGATACCAGAGTTATTATAGAGGTTAGACCAGATATATGGATACCAGAGTTATTACAGAGGTTAGACCAGATAGATAGATACCAGAGTTATTATAGAGGTTAGGCCAGATAGATGGATACCATAGTTATTATAGAGGTTAGACAAGATAGATGGATACTAGAGTTACCATGGGTCAGATAGATGGATACCAGAGTTATTATAGAGGTTAGACCAGATAGATGGATACCAGAGTTATTATAGAGGTTAGACCAGATAGATAGATACCATAGTTATTATAGAGGTTAGGCCAGATAGATGGATACCAGAGTTATTATAGAGGTTAAACCAGATAGATGGATACCAGAGTCACCATGGGTGAGATATATAGATGGATACCAGAGTTATTATAGAGGTTAGACCAGATCGATGGATACCAGAGTTATTATAGAGGTTAGACCAGATAGATGGATACCAGAGTTATTATAGAGGTTAGACCAGATAGATGGATACCAGAGTTATTACAGAGGTTAGACCAGATATATGGATACCAGAGTTATTATAGAGGTTAGGCCAGATAGATGGATACCAGAGTTATTATAGAGGTTAGACCAGATAGATGGATACCAGAGTTACCATGGGTCAGATAGATAGATGGATACCAGAGTTATTATAGAGGTTAGGCCAGATAGATGGATACCATAGTTATTATAAAGGTTAGACAATATAGATGGATACCAGAGTTACCATGGGTCAGATAGATGGATACCAGAGTTATTATAGAGGTCGGACCAGATAGATGGATACCAGAGTTATTAGAGAGGTTAGACCAGATAGATATATACCAGAGTTATTACAGAGGTTAGACCAGATAGATAGATACCATAGTTATTATAGAGGTTAGGCCAGATATATGGATACCAGAGTTATTATAGAGGTTAGACCAGATAAATGGATACCAGAGTTACCATGGGTCAGATAGATGGATACCAGAGTTACCATGGGTCAGATAGATGGATACCAGAGTTATTACAGAGGTTAGGTCAGATAGATGGATTCCAGAGTTACCATGGGTCAGATAGATAGATACCAGAGTTATTATAGAGGTTAGACCAGATAGAAGGATACCAGAGTTACCATGGGTCAGATAGATGGATACCAGAGTTATTATAGAGGTTAGACCAGATAGATGGATACCAGAGTTATTATAGAGGTTAGACCAGATAGATAGATACCATAGTTATTATAGATGTTAGGCCAGATAGATGGATACCAGAGTTATTATAGAGGTTAGACCAGATAGATGGATACCAGAGTTACCATGGGTCAGATAGATGGATACCAGAGTTACCATGGGTCAGATAGATGGATACCAGAGTTATTATAGAGGTTAGGCCAGAGACATGAATATCAGAGTTATTACAGAGGTTAGACCAGCTAGATGGATACCAGAGTTATTACAGAGGTTAGACCAGATAGATGGATACCAGAGTTATTATAGCGGTTAGACCAGATAGATGGATACCAAAGTTATTATAGAGGTTAGGTCAGATAGATGGATACCAGAGTTATTATAGAGGTTATGCCAGATACATGGATACCAGAGTTATTATAGAGGTTAGACCAGATAGATGGATACCAGAGTTATTATAGAGGTTAGACCAGATAGATGGATACCAGAGTTATTACAGAGGTTAGACCAGATAGATAGATACCAGAGTTATTATAGAGGTTAGGCCAGATAGATGGATACCATAGTTATTATAGAGTTTAGACAAGATAGATGGATACCAGAGTTACCATGGGTCAGATAGATGGATACCAGAGTTATTATAGAGGTCGGACCAGATAGATGGATACCAGAGTTATTATAGAGGTTAGACCAGATAGATGGATACCAGAGTTATTACAGAGGTTAGACCAGATCGATGGATACCAGAGTTATTATAGAGGTTAGGCCAGAGACATGAATATCAGAGTTATTACAGAGGTTAGACCAGCTAGATGGATACCAGAGTTATTACAGAGGTTAGACCAGATAGATGGATACCAGAGTTATTATAGAGGTTAGACCAGATAGATGGATACCAAAGTTATTATAGAGGTTAGGTCAGATAGATGGATACCAGAGTTATTATAGAGGTTAGGTCAGATAGATGGATACCAGAGTTATTATAGAGGTTAGACCAGATAGATGGATACCAGAGTTATTATAGAGGTTAGACCAGATATATGGATACCAGAGTTATTACAGAGGTTAGACCAGATAGATAGATACCAGAGTTATTATAGAGGTTAGGCCAGATAGATGGATACCATAGTTATTATAGAGGTTAGACAAGATAGATGGATACTAGAGTTACCATGGGTCAGATAGATTGATACCAGAGTTGTTATAGAGGTCGGACCAGATAGATGGATACCAGAGTTATTATAGAGGTTAGACCAGATAGATGGATACCAGAGTTATTACAGAGGTTAGACCAGATAGATGGATACAAGAGTTATTATAGAGGTTAAACCAGATAGATGGATACCAGAGTCACCATGGGTGAGATATATAGATGGATACCAGAGTTATTATAGAGGTTAGACCAGATCGATGGATACCAGAGTTATTATAGAGGTTAGACCAGATAGATGGATACCAGAGTTATTATAGAGGTTAGACCAGATAGATGGATACCAGAGTTATTACAGAGGTTAGACCAGATATATGGATACCAGAGTTATTATAGAGGTTAGGCCAGATAGATGGATACCAGAGTTATTATAGAGGTTAGACCAGATAGATGGATACCAGAGTTACCATGGGTCAGATAGATAGATGGATACCAGAGTTATTATAGAGGTTAGGCCAGATAGATGGATACCATAGTTATTATAAAGGTTAGACAAGATAGATGGATACCAGAGTTACCATGGGTCAGATAGATGGATACCAGAGTTATTATAGAGGTCGGACCAGATAGATGGATACCAGAGTTATTAGAGAGGTTAGACCAGATAGATATATACCAGAGTTATTACAGAGGTTAGACCAGATAGATAGATACCATAGTTATTATAGAGGTTAGGCCAGATATATGGATACCAGAGTTATTATAGAGGTTAGACCAGATAAATGGATACCAGAGTTACCATGGGTCAGATAGATGGATACCAGAGTTACCATGGGTCAGATAGATGGATACCAGAGTTATTACAGAGGTTAGGTCAGATAGATGGATTCCAGAGTTACCATGGGTCAGATAGATAGATACCAGAGTTATTATAGAGGTTAGACCAGATAGAAGGATACCAGAGTTACCATGGGTCAGATAGATGGATACCAGAGTTATTATAGAGGTTAGACCAGATAGATGGATACCAGAGTTATTATAGAGGTTAGACCAGATAGATAGATACCATAGTTATTATAGATGTTAGGCCAGATAGATGGATACCAGAGTTATTATAGAGGTTAGACCAGATAGATGGATACCAGAGTTACCATGGGTCAGATAGATGGATACCAGAGTTACCATGGGTCAGATAGATGGATACCAGAGTTATTATAGAGGTTAGGCCAGAGACATGAATATCAGAGTTATTACAGAGGTTAGACCAGCTAGATGGATACCAGAGTTATTACAGAGGTTAGACCAGATAGATGGATACCAGAGTTATTATAGAGGTTAGACCAGATAGATGGATACCAAAGTTATTATAGAGGTTAGGTCAGATAGATGGATACCAGAGTTATTATAGAGGTTATGCCAGATACATGGATACCAGAGTTATTATAGAGGTTAGACCAGATAGATGGATACCAGAGTTATTATAGAGGTTAGACCAGATAGATGGATACCAGAGTTATTACAGAGGTTAGACCAGATAGATAGATACCAGAGTTATTATAGAGGTTAGGCCAGATAGATGGATACCATAGTTATTATAGAGTTTAGACAAGATAGATGGATACCAGAGTTACCATGGGTCAGATAGATGGATACCAGAGTTATTATAGAGGTCGGACCAGATAGATGGATACCAGAGTTATTATAGAGGTTAGACCAGATAGATGGATACCAGAGTTATTACAGAGGTTAGACCAGATCGATGGATACCAGAGTTATTATAGAGGTTAGACCAGATAGATGGATACCAGAGTTATTATAGAGGTTAGACCAGATAGATGGATACCAGAGTTATTATAGAGGTTAGACCAGATAGATGGATACCAGAGTTATTACAGAGGTTAGACCAGATAGATGGATACCAGAGTTATTATAGAGGTTAGGCCAGATAGATGGATACCATAGTTATTATAGAGGTTAGACCAGATAGATGGATACCAGAGTTACCATGGGTCAGATAGATAGATGGATACCAGAGTTATTATAGAGGTTAGACCAGATAGATGGATACCAGAGTTATTATAGAGGTTAGACCAGATATATGGATACCAGAGTTATTACAGAGGTTAGACCAGATAGATAGATACCAGAGTTATTATAGAGGTTAGGCCAGATAGATGGATACCATAGTTATTATAAAGGTTAGACAAGATAGATGGATACCAGAGTTACCATGGGTCAGATAGATGGATACCAGAGTTATTATAGAGGTCGGACCAGATAGATGGATACCAGAGTTATTATAGAGGTAAGACCAGATAGATGGATACCAGAGTTATTACAGAGGTTAGACCAGATAGATGGATACCAGAGTTATTAGAGAGGTTAGACCAGATAGATATATACCAGAGTTATTACAGAGGTTAGACCAGATAGATAGATACCATAGTTATTATAGAGGTTAGGCCAGATATATGGATACCAGAGTTATTATAGAGGTTAGACCAGATAGATGGATACCAGAGTTACCATGGGTCAGATAGATGGATACAAGAGTTACCATGGGTCAGATAGATGGATACCAGAGTTATTACAGAGGTTAGGTAAGATAGATGGATTCCAGAGTTACCATGGGTAAGATAGATAGATACCAGAGTTATTATAGAGGTTAGACCAGATAGATGGATACCAGAGTTACCATGGGTCAGATAGATGGATACCAGAGTTATTATAGAGGTTAGACCAGATAGATGGATACCAGAGTTATTATAGAGGTTAGACCAGATAGATAGATACCATAGTTATTATAGAGGTTAGGCCAGATAGATGGATACCAGAGTTATTATAGAGGTTAGACCAGATAGATGGATACCAGAGTTACCATGGGTCAGATAGATGGATACCAGAGTTACCATGGGTCAGATAGATGGATACCAGAGTTATTATAGAGGTTAGGCCAGAGACATGAATTTCAGAGTTATTACAGAGGTTAGACCAGCTAGATGGATACCAGAGTTATTACAGAGGTTAGACCAGATAGATGGATACCAGAGTTATTATAGAGGTTAGACCAGATAGATGGATACCAAAGTTATTATAGAGGTTAGGTCAGATAGATGGATACCAGAGTTATTATAGAGGTTATGCCAGAGACATGGATACCAGAGTTATTATAGAGGTTAGACCAGATAGATGGATACCAGAGTTATTATAGAGGTTAGACCAGATATATGGATACCAGAGTTATTACAGAGTTTAGACCAGATAGATAGATACCAGAGTTATTATAGAGGTTAGGCCAGATAGATGGATACCATAGTTATTATAGAGGTTAGACAAGATAGATGGATACCAGAGTTACCATGGGTCAGATAGATGGATACCAGAGTTATTATAGAGGTCGGACCAGATAGATGGATACCAGAGTTATTATAGAGGTTAGACCAGATAGATGGATACCAGAGTTATTACAGAGGTTAGACCAGATAGATGGATACCAGAGTTATTATAGAGGTTAAACCAGATAGATGGATACCAGAGTTATTATAGAGGTTAAACCAGATAGATGGATACCAGAGTCACCATGGGTGAGATATATAGATGGATACCAGAGTTATATCAGAGGTTAGACCAGATAGATGGATACCAGAGTTATTATAGAGGTTAGACCAGATAGATGGATACCAGAGTTATTATAGAGGTTAGACCAGATAGATGGATACCAGAGTTATTACAGAGGTTAGACCAGATAGATGGATACCAGAGTTATTACAGAGGTTAGACCAGATAGATGGATACCAGAGTTATTATAGAGGTTAGACCAGATAGATGGATACCAGAGTTATTATAGAGGTTAGACCAGATAGATGGATACCAGAGTTATTATAGAGGTTAGACCAGATAGATGGATACCAGAGTTATTATAGAGGTTAAACCAGATAGATGGATACCAAAGTCACCATGGGTGAGATATATAGATGGATACCAGAGTTATTATAGAGGTTAGACCAGATAGATGGATACCAGAGTTATTACAGAGGTTAGACCAGATAGATGGATACCAGAGTTATTATAGAGGTTAGACCAGATAGATGGATACCAGAGTTATTATAGAGGTTAGACCAGATAGATGGATACCAGAGTTATTATAGAGGTTAGACCAGATAGATGGATACCAGAGTTATTATAGAGGTTAGACCAGATAGATGGATACCAGAGTTATTATAGAGGTTAGACCAGATAGATGGATACCAGAGTTATTATAGAGGTTAGACCAGATAGATGGATACCAGAGTTATTATAGAGGTTAGACCAGATAGATGGATACCAGAGTTATTATAGAGGTTATACCAGATAGATGGATACCAGAGTTATTATCGAGGTTAGACCAGATAGATGGATACCAGAGTTATTATAGAGGTTAGACCAGATAGATGGATACCAGAGTTATTATAGAGGTTAGACCAGATAGATGGATACCAAAGTTATTATAGAGGTTAGGTCAGATAGATGGATACCAGAGTTATTATAGAGGTTAGACCAGATAGATGGATACCAGAGTTACCATGGGTCAGATAGATGGATACCAGAGTTACCATGGGTCAGATAGATGGATACAAGAGTTATTATAGAGGTTAGACCAGATAGATGGCTACCAGAGTTATTATAGAGGTTAGACCAGATAGATGGATACCAGAGTTATTACAGAGGTTAGACCAGATAGATAGATACCAGAGTTATTATAGAGGTTAGGCCAGATAGATGGAAACCATAGTTATTATAGAGGTTAGACCAGATAGATGGATACCAGAGTTACCATGGGTCAGATAGATAGATGGATACCAAAGTTATTATAGAGGTTAGACCAGATCGATGGATACCAGAGTTATTATAGAGGTTAGGCCAGAGACATGGATACCAGAGTTATTATAGAGGTTAGACCAGATAGATGGATACCAGAGTTATTATAGAGGTTAGACCAGATAGATGGATACCAGAGTTATTACAGAGTTTAGACCAGATAGATGGATACCAGAGTTATTATAGAGGTTAGACCAGATATATGGATACCAGAGTTATTACAGAGGTTAGACCAGATAGATAGATACCAGAGTTATTATAGAGGTTAGGCCAGATAGATGGATACCAGAGTTACCATGGGTCAGATAGATAGATGGATACCAGAGTTATTATAGAGGTTAGACCAGATCGATGGATACCAGAGTTATTATAGAGGTTAGGCCAGAGACATGGATACCAGAGTTATTATAGAGTTTAGACCAGATAGATGGATACCAGAGTTATTATATAGGTTAGGCCAGATAGATGGATACCATAGTTATTATAGAGGTTAGACCAGATAGATGGATACCAGAGTTACCATGGGTCAGATAGATGGATACCAGAGTTATTATAGAGGTTAGACCAGATAGATGGATACCAGAGTTATTATAGAGGTTAGACCAGATAGATGGATACCAGAGTTATTATAGAGGTTAGACCAGATAGATGGATACCAGAGTTGTTATGGGTCAGATAGATGGATACCAGAGTTGTTATGGGTCAGATAGATAGATACCAGAGTTGTTATGGGTCGGGGAGATGGATACCAGAGTTATTATGGGTCAGATAGATGGATACCAGAGTTGTTATGGGCCAGATAGATGGATACCAGAGTTATTATGGGTCAGATAGATGGATACCAGAGTTGTTATGGGTCGGAGAGAAAACTCACTCATTTTGTCATGCGGCAGAGAAAAATCTTTGACATTTTAAAGCTAATTTCCTGCAATTCTACCCATTTTGCCATTACTTAATAATGGTATCTGAGTGAGAGCGGCTAACAAAATCAATGGGGCACCCTGAAAGTCAGGGCCCCTGGGCACATGCCTGGTCAGTATTCCCGCCATTTTTACTACAAAGTTAGATAACTTGCTGAACTAACTCAAGCTGTCAAATAATTGTTAGCCGACATGGCTAGTTGAGTGACTGTCAGTGATGGACAAAACAAAGAGAAAAACTGCTGATGCACAAAGAAATGGTGAATTTGCACCTTGTGCATTATTCTATTCTAGCTCTCAACAGTAAGTTAAAATCCCCACGGAGTTCCCCCAAAATATATATATGGGGTGTGTCAGATTCCCTAAGTGACCACTATGTCCCTTATTCCTGGAGCCGACCCTGGTCATCCATGAATACATATCCTATTATGAGATCTGCGTCTGCTGTGCTTCGGGCTCTCAGCTAGCTCTACAATGGACCGTTCACAAAGCATCAGCATCAACAATACACAGCTGTGAACCGGAGTGAGAGTCAAAAACCTTCAATAGAAGCTCTCAAACAATCACCTACTTCACATCCAGCTAGCTATATGTGCTATTGGCTGTTCTGTTAGCAGTGAGTGAATGGATGGCCCTCCACCTCCCTATCTTATCTCATTTCATCTCTGTGAGAGGTGAAAGCTGCTGACTCTGTTCTTGTCACAGTGAGTGTTGGCTAGCTAGCTGGCCTGCAAGTTGCCCTTGTTGTGCTGAGGGTGAATAAAGGCCTTTATCCTGCCTGTCCTTGTTGTTGAGCCAAGCAGCAACCACAACATGCTCTGTGTTGAGTAGATGGGATGGCTGTCGTGGTGGGAGAGGGATGGAGAGATGGAGAGATGGAGGGATGTGGGGATGGAGGGATGAAGAGGCAGAATGTGTTATGACGAGAACCCATCCACGTGAGGTTTAATCAAATCTGTATGTGTGAGTGTGTGTGTGCGTGTGCGTGTACTGAACATGTGTGTGTGTGTGCGTGTACTGTACATGTGTGTGTGTGTGTGCGTGTACTGTACATGTGTGTGTGTGTGCGTATACTGTACGTGTGTGTGTGTGTGCGTATACTGTACATGTGTGTGTGTGTGTGCGTATACTGTACATGTGTGTGTGTGTGTGCGTATACTGTACATGTGTGTGTGTATGTGTGCCATAGCAGCCGTATGTTCCAGCTATTTGCTCTGTGCTCTCCCTCTCTATTTCTCCACATAATATCATTCCCGTATAGAGGTACACACACACACTCTCTCTCTGTCTCTCTCTCTCTCTCTCTCCTCTCTCTCTGTCTCTCTCTCTCTGTCTCTCTCTCTGTCTCTCTCCTCTCTCTCTCTCTCTCTCTCTCTCCCTCTCTATTTCTCCACATAATATAATTCCCGTATAGAGGTACACACACACACTCTCTCTGTCTCTCTCTCTCCCTCTTTCTCTCTCTCTCTCTCTTCTCTTCTCTCTCTCTCTCTCTCTCTCTCTCTGTGACTCAGACCCTCTCTGGCATCCGTGTACTCTAATCTCAGCCATTTGAAAAGGGATATTTTAGGATGCTATTTGAGTGTTTGCCAGCTGTGTACTGTGTTGTCTTTTATCATTGCAGCAGGCAGATCTTCAAGAAGAGAAAACATTGTGAGAAACTCTGGAACTCAGAAACACCTTTAATCAGCAGGTTGTAACACGTTGGAAAAGTTCCCTACTCTGATTTCCTCCTCAGCTACTGTTTAAACTGTATAGTGCTGCATCTGTAGTGCCACCTGCACTCACTCAGGTGTGTGTGTGGGCAGGGGCTAAGAGCTGGGGCTAGGGGCAGGGGCTAAGAGCTGGGGCTAGGGGCAGGGGCTAAGAGCTGGGGCTAGGGGCAGGGGCTAAGAGCTGGGGCTAAGAGCTGGGGCTAGGGGCAGGGGCTAAGAGCTGGGGCTAAGAGCTGGGGCTAGGGGCAGGGGCTAAGAGCTGGGGCTAAGAGCTGGGGCTAAGAGCTGGGGCTAGGGGCAGGGGCTAAGAGCTGGGTCTAGGGGTTTGGGGCTAAGAGCTGGGACCATGGGCTAGGGGGCTGGGGCTAAGAGCTGGGGTGAGGGACTAGGTATAGGGTCTAGGTGAAGGGGGTAGGTGTAATGGCTAGGGGGCTGGGGTTAAGAGCTGGGGTGAGGGGCTATGGTACTGAAGCTAAGAGCTGGGGCTAGGTGTAGGAGCTAGGGGGCTGGGGCTAGTTGTATTGGCTGGGGGCTGGGTAAGAGCTGGGGCTAGGGGCTAGGGGCTAGATGTAGGGCTAGTTGTAGGGGCCAGCTTTAGGTGCAAGGTGTAGGGACTAATGGTGGACTTAGAACTATGAAGAAAAGAGGGGAGGAGGGAGAGGAGAGAAGGGAGAAGGGAGTAGGGAGAGGAGAGAAGGGAGGAGGGAGAGGAGAGAAGGGAGGAGGGAGAGGAGAGAAGGGAGTAGGGAGAGGAGAGAGGAGAGAAGGGAAGAGGGAGAGGAGAGAAGGGAGGAGGGAGAGGAAAGAAGGGAGAGGAGAGAAGGGAGGAGGGAGAGGAGAGAAGGCAGTAGGGAGAGGAGAGAAGGGAGTAGGGAGAGGAGAGAGGAGAGAAGGGAGATTGAAGAGGAGAGAAGGGAGGAGGGAGAGGAGAGAAGGGAGTAGGGAGAGGAGAGAAGGGAGGAGGGAGAGGAAAGAAGGGAGAGGAGAGAAGGGAGGAGGGAGAGGAGAGAAGGGAGTAGGGAGAGGAGAGAAGGGAGGAGGGAGAGGAAAGAAGGGAGAGGAGAGAAGGGAGGAGGGAGAGGAGAGAAGGCAGTAGGGAGAGGAGAGAAGGAAGGAGGGAGAGGAGAGAAAGGAGGAGGGAGCGGAGAGAAGGGAGGTGGGTGAGAGAGGAGAGAAGGGAGGAGTGAGAGGAGAGAAGGGAGGAGTGAGAGGAGAGAAGGGAGGAGAGAAGGGAGGAGGGAGAGGAGAGAAGGGAGGAGGGAGAGGAGAGAAGGGGGAGGGAGAGGAGATAACTTTCAACTGCTACAAACACACCAGCTCTACTTCAGTAGGTGCTGAGACGAAGTTCATGTCACATACCTATGCCCCTGAGTCAGAGTGAATACCTGTCTGTAAGTGTGTATCATTTGCGTACAGTGTGATGAAACTGTCTGAGTCTTGGCTGTCGTGGTTTGTAAAAAAGCTACTCCTCCCTCTATCACTCCCTCTCCCTATAACATAAAGTCTGAGATAAAGGAGAGATGTCTGTTTTGATGGCAGGGTTCATTGAGAGAGGGAAGCTTGCTACTGTAAAGCACAGCCTGAGCCTCCTCTCCTCTCTCTCTCGATTTATCTATCTTTCTCCTATCTTTATCTCTCTCTCTCTGTCTCTTTCTCTCTCTCCATTTATCTATCTTTCTCCTATATTACTCTCTCTCTTCATTTATCTATCTTTCTCCTATCTCTCTCTCTCTCTCTCTCTCCCTCTCTCTGTCTCTTGCCTTCTATCTCTTTCTCTCTTCAGGTTGTTAAAAAGCGAGTCATGAATCTTTATTATCCTAGAGATTGTATATGGGCTGGTTTTGCATACATCACAAGATTACCAATTAGAATTTTAAAATTAAAATCATTTTTCATGTAGTGGCTATCCTTCTTCTTTAAGAAAACAAGTTTCTCTTGTTAAGAAAAATGTGTTCTTGTAAAAAATACACACATATATATATATATATATATGAAATACTAGCAGTGAGCTTGGATGACGTTAAAAAGCATTTAGTGAAGTAATCTAAGATCCAGTTGTTTTAGTCGATTAAACCTCATGACTCCTCAACACAACATGAGTGGCTCTTCTACACTCCTCTAGTGTTTGTTTTCCTTTCTCTTTCACAGCATCCTGCTTTAGGAAATGGAAGAGTTGTTTGTCCTTTCAGCTGGGTTCCGTTGTCTTTGTGTGTGTGTGTCTGAATCAGCATATCAGCCATGCTGGCAGGGCGTGTGTGTTTGTGTAGTGTGTAGTGTGCGTGTGTGAGAGAGAGGACAGGGCCCCTCAGATCGCCGTACGCCTGCCTGCACACACACACAGCAGCCCTCTCTCTAATATGGCCTGACAGGCTGACAGGATTGCTGAGCTCTTTATCTGGGGCCCTCGCCTCTCCTACACAGAGACGGAGAGAGTTTGTGTGTGTGTGTGTCTTTTTCTGGGCCCCGCGTGCTCGTTGGTCCCAGTGTATGCGTCAGTGTGTGTGTGTGACCCCAGCAGTTCCCCTGAGAGAGTTCTTTAACCCCGAAACAGAGTCAGGCTGATCTCCATGGTGATGGGACAATGGAGGACCTCTTTATGGACTGCTAGCTCTCACTGTAAAGAAGACTGAAACACACACACACACACACACACACACACACACACACACACACACACACACACACACACACACACACACACACACACACACACACACACACACGGCCTGTTTCACACCACAACCCACTAGTAATGATTCTGCAGACAAATTGAACACACACTGAAAATGTCACACATTACATCAATGAATAATGCACATGAAAGTTGTATGTTGGCAAGCGTTTACTGGTGATATGGCCCTCAGGGACCACACCTGGTAAAACACACTCATGATACGTATCCACCCAGGATATTGCGCGTGTGTGTGTGTACGTGTGTTTTTTGAGGTGTGGTCATTGAAAGCCATATCATCAGCATATACACACACACACACACACACACACACACACACACACACACACACACACACACACACACACACACACACACACACACATACACACACACACACACACACACACACACACACACACACACACACACACACACACACACACACACACAGAGTTCTATAATTGGAGTGGAATTATTTGATGGTTCCCACAATTAGAGAGGACAGGGAAATACTGAGGCTACTTTCAAATGGGTGGTATAGAACGTGTGTGTGTGTGTGTGTGTGTGTGTGTGTGTGTGTGTGTGTGTGTGCATGAGTACATGTGGGGTTTAGAGCCAAACACTGTGTTTGAGGTTAACGTGGAGTTAATTAATGTGTGAGTGTGTGATGGTTTCTTTGCAACAGAGTAAAGTTGTTTAGCAGAGAAGTAGTGGGAAGATAAATAGAACAACAGAAAGGATGGTTTTCTCCTCCCTCTCTTCTGCTCTCTATGTCCCTCTCTCTCCTCCCTCTCTTCTGCTCTCTATGTCCCTCTTTCTCTCTCTCCTCCCACTATTCTGCTCTCTATGTCCCTCTCTCTCTCTCTCCTCCCTCTCTTCTGCTCTCTATGTCCCTCTCTCTCTCTCCTCCCGCTCTTCTGCTCTCCATGTCCCTCTCTCTATCTCTCCTCCCTCTCTTCTGCTCTCTATGTCCCTCTCTCTCTCTCTCTCGCTCTCTCTCTCCCCCTCCTTCTCTTCTGCTCTCTATGTTCCTCTCTCTCTCTCTCTCTATCTCCCCTCCTCCTCTTCTGCTCTCTATGTCCCTCTCTCTCTCTCTCCCTTCCTCCTCTTCTGCTCTCTATGTCCCTCTCTCCCTCTCTCCCTCTCTCTCCTCCTTCTCTTCTGCTCTATATGTCCCTCTCTCTCTCCCCCTCTCTTCTGCTCTCTATGTCCCTCACTCTCTCTCTCTCCTCCTTCTCTTCTGCTCTCTATGTCCCTCACTCTCTCTCTCCTCCTTCTCTTCTGCACTCTATGTCCCTCACTCTCTCTCTCCTCCTTCTCTTCTGCTCTCTATGTCCCTCTCTCTCTCTCTCCTCCTTCTATTCTGCTCTCTATGTCCCTCTCTCTCTCTCTCCCTCTCTCTCTCTCTCTCTCTCTCTCTCTCTCTCTCTCTCTCTCTCTCACTCTCTCTCTCTCTCTCGTCAGATCTTCTCTCCTCTGATCCCTTTCTCTCTGGCTCCAAGGCTTTTGTGTGTATGTGTGTATGTGTGTATGTATGTGTCAGACATCCAATGATACTCATCTCAAAGCATAGGAAGTGGTATTGGGGGTAAAACACAAGATACACCCCCCCCTCCCTGCTCTATTAACATTATCCCATGTTTCCATCATTTCAGACTGATCGTATTAACTGGACAGACAGAACTGGGTCTAGATTACAAATCCTCATCATTTATGGATGAATGAAATGACGCTCAGACGTGAAGTTGCCCAAACTCTCTCAGTATTTCACTACAAGCATGTCAAATGACTCCCTATTCTCCATGTATTGGAGCTTCACTGTACAGTCTGGATCATCATTGGGAGCAATTTCCAAATCCCTGAAAGTACCACGTTCATCTGTACAAACAATAGTATGCAAGTATAAACACCATGGGACCACGCAGCCGTCATACCGCTCAGGAAGGAGTTCTGTCTCCTAGAGATGAACGTACTTTGGTGTGAAAAGTGCAAATCAATCCCAGAACAACAGCAAATGACCCTGTAAAGATGCTGGAAGAAACAGATACAAAAGTTTCTATATCCACAGTAAAACTAGTCCTATATCGACATAACCTGAAAGGCCGCTCAGCAAGGAAGAAGCCACTGCTCCAAAACCGCCATAAAAAAGCCAGACTACGGTTTGCAACTGCACATGGGGACAAAGATCGTACTTTTTGGAGAAATGTCCTCTGGTCTGATGAAACAAAAATAGAACTGTTTGGCCATAATGACCATCGTTATGTTTGGAGGAAAAGGGGGGAACTGTATGCCGAAGAACACCATCCCAACTGTGAAGCACGCGGGTGGCAGCATCATGTTGTGGGGGTGCTTAGCTGCAGGAGGGACTGCTGCACTTCACAAAATAAATGGCATCATGAGGAGAGAGGAAAATTATGTGGATATATTGAAGCAACATCTCAAGTTAAAGCTTGGTCACAAATGGGTCTTCCAAATGGACAATGACCCCAAACATACTTCCAAAGTTGTGGCAAAAGGGCTCAAGGACAACAAAGTCAAGGTATTGGAGTGGCCATCACAAAGCCCTGACCTCAACCCTTTAGAACATTTGTGGGCAGAACTGAAAAAGTGTGTGTGAGCAAGGAGGCCTACAAACCTGACTCAGTTACACCAGCTGTCAGGAGGAATGGGCCAAAACTTATTGTGGGAAGTTTGTGGAAGGCTACCCAAAATGTTTGACCCAAGTTAAACACTTTAAAGGCAATGCTACCAAATTCTAATTGAGTGTATGTAAACTTCTGGCCCACTGGGAATGTGGTGAAAGAAATAAAAGCTGAAATAAATCATTCTCTCTACTATTATTCTGACATTTCACGTTCTTAAAATAAAGTGGTGATCCTAACTGACCTAAGACAGGGAATTTTTTACCAGGATTACATGTCAGGAATTGTGAAAAACTGAGTTTAAATGTATTTGGCTAAGGTGTATGTAAACCTCCGACTTCAATTGTGTAGACAGTATAATAACATACAGCGTGTGTGATTGTGTAGGTGTGTGATTGTGTGTGTGTGTGTGTGTGTGTGTGTGTGTGTGTGTGTGTGTGTGTGTGTGTGTTTGTGTTTGTGTTTGTGTGTGTGTGTGTGTGTGGTACTGTAGCCACTACAGTGAGGACCAGCAGCCACAATATATCTCTAGATGGGTCTAACTGGTCCAGATAATCACGCTTAGGCTGCATCCCAAATGGCACCCTATTCCCTACAAAGTACACTACCTTCGAACAGAGCCCATTGGGTTCTGGTCAGAAGTGGTTTACTATATAGGGAATAAGGTTCCATTTTGGACAGTCTTACTGTATATACCTTTCAAACCAAGATGTTTTTCCGCTTTAGCAACCCACCAACTTTTGGCTGACTTTTCTTTATGTTTTGTTTTGTTGCTAACTGTCACGCCCTGACCTTAGATATCTCTGTTTTCTATATATTTTGGCTAGGTCAGGGTGTGACTAGAGTGGGTACTCTAGTGTTGTACAGTGCCTTGCGAAAGTATTCGGCCCCCTTGAACTTTGCGACCTTTTGCCACATTTCAGGCTTCAAACATAAATATATAAAACTGTATTTTTTTGTGAAGAATCAACAACAAGTGGGACACAATCATGAAGTGGAACGACATTTATTGGATATTTCAAACTTTTTTAACAAATCAAAAACAGAAAAATTGGGCGTGCAAAATTATTCAGCCCCCTTAAGTTAATACTTTGTAGCGCCACCTTTTTCTGCGATTACAGCTGTAAGTTGCTTGGGGTATGTCTCTATCAGTTTTGCACATCGAGAGACTGACATTTTTTCCCATTTCCTCCTTGCAAAACAGCTCGAGCTCAGTGAGGTTGGATGGAGAGCATTTGTGAACAGCAGTTTTCAGTTCTTTCCACAGATTCTCGATTGGATTCAGGTCTGGACTTTGACTTGGCCATTCCAACACCTGGATATGTTTATTTTTGAACCATTCTATTGTAGATTTTGCTTTATGTTTTGGATCATCCCAGTCTCAGGTCTTTTGCAGACTCCATCAGGTTTTCTTCCAGAATGGTCCTGTATTTGGCTCCATCCATCTTCCCATCAATTTTAACCATCTTCCCTGTCCCTGCTGAAGAAAAGCAGGCCCAAACCATGATGCTGCCACCACCATGTTTGACAGTGGGGATGGTGTGTTCAGGGTGATGAGCTGTGTTGCTTTTACGCCAAACATAACGTTTTGCACTGTTGCCAAAAAGTTCAATTGTGGTTTCATCTGACCAGAGCACCTTCTTCCACATGTTTGGTGTGTCTCCCAGGTGGCTTGTGGCAAACTTTAAACAACACTTTTTATGGATATCTTTAAGAAATGGCTTTCTTCTT
The DNA here is from genome assembly GCF_013265735.2 of Oncorhynchus mykiss. NCBI lineage: Eukaryota > Metazoa > Chordata > Actinopteri > Salmoniformes > Salmonidae > Oncorhynchus > Oncorhynchus mykiss. The sequence continues at coordinate 41,045,149 of NC_048590.1, forward strand.
GCCACTCTTCCATAAAGGCCAGATTTGTGCAATATACGACTGATTGTTGTCCTATGGACAGAGTCTCCCACCTCAGCTGTAGATCTCTGCAGTTCATCCAGAGTGATCATGGGCCTCTTGGCTGCATCTCTGATCAGTCTTCTCCTTGTATGAGTTGAAAGTTTAGAGGGACGGCCAGGTCTTGGTAGATTTGCAGTGGTCTGATACTCCTTCCATTTCAATATTATCGCTTGCACAGTGCTCCTTGGGATGTTTAAAGCTTGGGAAATATTTTTGTATCCAAATCCGGCTTTAAACTTCTTCACAACGGTATCTCGGACCTGCCTGGTGTGTTCCTTGTTCTTCATGATGCTCTCTGCGCTTTTGACGGACCTCTGAGACTATCACAGTGCAGGTGCATTTATACGGAGACTTGATTACACACAGGTGGATTGTATTTATCATCATAAATATCATCGTCAACATTGGATCATTCAGAGATCCTCACTGAACTTCTGGAGAGAGTTTGCTGCACTGAAAGTAAAGGGGCTGAATAATTTTGCACGCCCAATTTTTCAGTTTTTGATTTGTTAAAAAAGTTTGAAATATCCAATAAATGTCGTTCCACTTCATGATTGTGTCCCACTTGTTGTTGATTCTTCACAAAAAAATACAGTTTTATATCTTTATGTTTGAAGCCTGAAATGTGGCAAAAGGTCGCAAAGTTCAAGGGGGCCGAATACTTTCGCAAGGCACTGTATGTCTAGGGTTTTGTATGTCTAGGGTTGTTGTAGGTCTAGGGATTTTTGTATTTCTATGTTGGCCTGATATGGTTCCCAATCAGAGACAGCTGTTTATCATTGTCTCTGATTGGGGATCATATTTAGTCAGCCCTGTGGGATCTTGTCTATGTGTAGTTGCCTGTCAGCACTAGTTTGTAAAGCTTCACATTTCGTTTTGTTATTTTGTTGGTTTATTCGTTGTTCATTCAGTTAATAAAAATAATGTACGTAATACCACGCTGCGCCTTGGTCTCCTCTTTACGACGATCATTACAGAAGATCCCACCACAAAAAGACCAAGCAGCGTGGTCAGGAGGAATGGACCTGGGAGGAGATCCTGGATGGAGCAGGACCCTGGACGCAGGCTGGAGAGTATCGCCGTCCCTAAGGAGGAGATCCTGGATGGAGCATGACCCTGGACGCAGGCTGGGGAGTATCGCCGTCCCTAAGGAGGAGATCCTGGATGGAGCAGGACCCTGGACGCAGGCTGGGGAGTATCGCCGTCCCTAAGGAGGAGATCCTGGAGGGAGCAGGACCCTGGACGCAGGCTGGGGAGTATCGCCGTCCCTAAGGAGGAGATCCTGGATGGAGCAGGACCCTGGACGCAGGCTGGGGAGTATCGCCGTCCCTAAGGAGGAGATCCTGGATGGAGCAGGACCCTGGACGCAGGCTGGGGAGTATCGCCGTCCCTAAGGAGGAGATCCTGGATGGAGCAGGACCCTGGACGCAGGCTGGGGAGTATCGCCGTCCCTAAGGAGGAGATCCTGGATGGAGCAGGACCCTGGACGCAGGCTGGGAGTATCGCCATCCCTAAGGAGGAGATCGAGGCAGTGAAAGCGGAACGGCGATATTACGAGGAGTTGTACCAACGAGACAAGCACAAGAGGCAGCCCCCCAAAAGTTTTTGGGGGGGCACACGGAGTGGTCGGCGGAGCCGAGGGCTGAACCAGAGCCAGTCAGGGGGTCGAGTGAGGAGCTCGACGCAAGATTCCGGAGAGAAGTGCTAGCATTGAGAGTGTTGCAGAGCGGGCGTGCTGAGGAGCGTATGACTGGTCAGGCACTATGTTATGCAGAGATGCGCACAGTGTCTCCAGTTCGCATTCATAGCCCGGTGCGCTCTATCCTGTGCCTCCTCCCCGCACTCATCCTGAGATGTGTGTCATCAGCCCGGTGCCACCTGTACCGGTCCCACGCACCAGGTTTCCAGTGCACCTCCACAGTCCAATACATCCTGTGCCTCCTCCCCGCACTCGTCCTGAGGTGCATGTCACCAGCCCGGTACCACCAGTGCCATCACCACGCTCCAGACCTCCAGTGCGCCTCCACAGTCCAGTACATCCTGTGCCTCCTCCCCGCACTCGTCCTGAGATGCGTGTCATCAGCCCGGTTTAACTGTAGCCAACTCTTTATTCACTATAACAGGAAAATTAACACATTAGAAGGAAATTATTTACAAATGATTTACAAGTATGGTGAGCTGCCCACTTACTGCTGTGAATGTGAAGAAATAAAAACAGTTCCGTTTTGTCTTCAGAGCTTGCACTCATGTCAGGTTACCATGACAACGTTCACAACAACAGGGTCAAAGTTGAATGTCTCTTGCTCAGTTGGGCAAGCAATGACGACAAGAATGTGGTAAAAATGTGTCTGTTTGAAAGGGAACCACATGAACATTGCCCAATTATTTTTTCAGGTAACATACCGCAAATCCTATGTGAATTAGGAAATAGTCTCTAGTTCCCAGAACGGTTCCTTTTAAAGTTACAGGAACGTTTCCTAAATGTTTTTAGAAACGTCCATTGACTATGACAGGACGGTGTGTCCGTGTGTGTTTCTCCTGTAGTGGGTAAGGAGCCTCTGGATAGGGTCTCCTGTCTGAATAGAATAACTAGAGATCACATGCTGGGAGAGAACTAAAAGCTGAGTTGTACCAGAGGTCAAACTGTTACTTTACAATAACCATCTACCTTTCCTTCTCTTTGTCCTCCCAGTCTTTCTCCCCCTCTCTCTGCCTGTTCTATGCTACATCTATAAACTATCCAGAGTTTGTAAGTTGACCTTTCCACCAAGGAGATCTATCAGAAGAGAACAGTGGTTGTGTGTGTAGCTCTGTTCGGGGAGGAGGATGATGCAATATTGATGTCAGTAAAACCACAGACACACCACCGGCTAACTTTAGCACCGGCAAAATGGAACAGAAAAACCATCAATGAAAGTAAAACATGAATCATTCTTTATCTGGGCTTCAGTTGGAGGTCGTTGTTCTTATCACTACCCTCAACCTCACCTGTTTCTACCTCTAGTGTTGTATGACTTCTGATAAAATAGCACTTTCACTTTTTATCCCTACGCCACAAATGACTTAATGGGTCCGTCTCCAAACCTTCCCCGGCAGAAGATGCCATCTCAGCTTCTCTAGTTGAAGTGGTGAACCCTCTGTTCTGTTAGCCTTTATTCCTATTGAATAATTCAGCGTTGGGTCTATATATAGGGGCTGGACAGAGAGAGCTGTATTTGTAGCTGGCTGCCTGGCTTTATGCTCAGGGTTTATATAAGGCTTTTTATATAAGCAGCTTTAATGGCAGCTAGCTCTACTTCCTTCTAATTTACAACATTTTTGTCTCATCCAGAGCGACTTACAGGGTTAAGTGCCTTGATCAAGGGTACATAAACAGATTTTTTGACCTCGTCGGCTCAGGGATTCGAACCAGAAATATTTTGGTTACCTGCCCAACACCTGCCGCCTGATGAGAGAGAGATAGAGGAGCAGGTCACAGCACAGGTCGGATGTTGCTATCACTGGGGGCTACATAGATACACACACTCAAACTGCCACAAACACCCACACTGGCACAAACACCCACAGTGGCAGAAGAGCGTTGGCTCAGTAACCAAAAGGTCGCTGGTTTGAATCCCAGAGCCTACTACAGTAGTTTGAAAACCTGTAGATGTGCCCTTGAGCAAGACCCTTAACCCTAATGGTTCCTGTAAGTCGTTTAGGATAAGAGTGTCTGCTAAATGACATACATGTATTGGCACACACACAGTTAGGGTTTGATTTGTGGTTGTATAATGAAGAAAGCAGGACAATACTGATTACAACATTTTAGTGCCAGAGAATTAGACTCTCCTCCTCATCCTCTCATCTGGTTCACTGGCAGAGTTGGAGGATGCTACCCAAATGGCACCATATTCCCTATTTATAGTTAGTCCACTACTTTTTACCAGGGCCTATAAGGCTCCGGTCAAAAGGAGTACACTATACAGTATATGTAGTAGTGTGCCATTTGGGACGCAGACAGAGATGGACCCTCTTATTAGTAACTGGCAGGCAGGGTTAGAGAGATGGGCCTTCCCCCTGAGGCCAAGGCCTCATTATAAACCAAACCAGATGCACCCTGGATGTGTGGTCTGGATCCCTCCCTGAGAAACTGGTTCTAAGAGCACTATCCTGATTTAATGAAATGTGATGAAGACTAAACAAGTCATCCAGTATGGGCACATCACTATTGAAACACAGGTGCAACTGAA